>NW_026779088.1:0-7500 GCF_030144855.1 Hypanus sabinus
TCCACAGAATGCACCCGCCCACGATGCAGGAGGCGGCGATGAGGAGGACTGGGACGATGATGATCTCGGACTCGAAGGCCCGCACCTCTGCTCGTGGATCGCAGGTTCCAGAGGTCAGCGTGAGGTCCGTGCACGGTCTCAGCCGCTCGCTACCCCACCACCCCCCCAATCCCACCCCACCTCCCAGGGGTCTGACCCCGGTGAGGGCGGGCCGTTGTCGGGCCGGCCGGAGCATCGCCTGGGGGGCGGAGGTCATCGCCAGGGAGATGGAGGTCGTTGCCGGGGCGACCGGGAGGGCCACCGCGGAGACGTCCCCGTCGTCGCCTGGGGGAGAGGGGGCTTGGCTGGGCTTCGGTGGGGGATTTATCCCGAAGAGGGAAGCCCTGGCCGGAACGAGGCGGGCCATTGTCTGGGATCGGGAGGTGTGCCAGCAGCTGAGGCAAGGGAGGGGTGTTCGTTCAGTCCGTGGGAACGGCAGGGGTCGTTGGGTGCAGTCGGGGAGACGGGAGCGGTGTGGGGTGGGGGTGGGGGTTTAGTGAGAGAGAGTGTGCCGATGGAGGTGGAGAGAGAGAGAGGTGAGGTTGAGGGGTGGAGGACGGGGAGGGGAGACAGGAGGGAGAAATGGAAGGAGGAGGTGGAGAAAGGGAGGGAGAAGGTGGAGAAGGGTAGGGAAGAGGGGAAAGTGGGAGGTAGATGGAGGAGGGGAGAGAGAGAGGTGAGGTTGAGGGGTGGAGGATGGGGAGGGGAGGGAGAAAGGGAGGGAGGAGGTGGAGAAGGGTAGGGAAGAGGGGAAAGTGGGAGTCAGATGGAGGAGGAGAGAGAGAGAGGTGATGTTGAGGGGTGGAGGATGGGGAGGGGAGAAAGAAGAGAGAAAGGGAGGGAGGAGGTGGAGAAGGCTGGGCAAGAGGGGAAAGTGGGAGGCAGATGGAGGAGGAGAGAGAGAGGTGAGGTTGAGGGGTGGAGGATGGGGAGGGGTGACAGGAGGGAGAAAGGGAGGGAGGAGGTGGAGGGTAGGGAACGGGAAAGTGGGAGAAATGGAGGAAGGGAGAGAGAGAGAGGTGAGGTTCAGGGGTGGAGGACGGGGAGGGGAGAAAGGGAGGGAGGAGGTGGAGAAGGGTAGGGAAGAGGGGAAAGTGGGAGGCAGATGGAGGAGGAGGGGAGAGAGGGAGGCAGGGTATGAGTGAGGCAGAGGGAGACGGAGGTTAGCAGAGGGGAGAGAATGCGGTGGCAGCGAGAGGGAGACGGAGGGCCAGAGAGGGGAGCAGTCACGATTCGGACTCACCACAGAGCTCATCGCCCGGCGGGCATTCCTCGACCGTCTCCATCCGGGGGCAGAGATCTGGGGACAGAACAACACATTTAACGTGGTTCCCGACTCCCTCTGTAACAGGGCTGATGGTGGAGAGATTCCCTGTGTAATGGGGGTGACAGGGAGAGATTAATCCCGGTAACAGGGGTGATGGGGAGACTCCCTCTGTAACGGGGAAATAGGGGTGAAACTCCCTCTGTAACAGGGGAAATAGTGGTGAAACTCCCTCTGTAACAGAGGAAATAGGGATGAAACACCCTCTGTAACGGGAAATAGGGGTGAAACACCCTCTGTAACAGGGGAAATAGGGATGAAACCCTCTGTAACAGGGGAAATAGGGATGAAACTCCCTCTGTAACGGGAAATAGTGGTGAAACACCCTCTGTAACAGGGGAAATAGGGATGAAACTCCCTCTGTAACGGGAAATAGGGGTGAAACTCCCTCTGTAACAGGGGAAATAGGGATGAAACACCCTCTGTAACGGGAAATAGGGGTGAAACACCCTCTGTAACAGGGGAAATAGGGATGAAACTCCCTCTGTAACAGGGGAAATAGGGGTGAAACTCCCTCTGTAACAGGGGAAATAGGGGTGAAACTCCCTCTGTAACAGGGGAAATAGGGATGAAACTCCCTCTGTAACAGGGGAAATAGGGATGAAACTCCCTCTGTAACAGGGAAAATAGGGATGAAACACCCTCTGTAACAGGGGAAATAGGAGTGAAACACCCTCTGTAACAGGGGAAATAGGGATGAAACCCTCTGTAACAGGGGAAATAGGGGTGAAAGCCTCTGTAACAGGGGAAATAGGGATGAAACTCCCTCTGTAACGGGAAATAGTGGTGAAACACCCTCTGTAACAGGGGAAATAGGGATGAAACTCCCTCTATAACGGGAAATAGGGGTGAAACTCCCTCTGTAACAGGGGAAATAGGGATGAAACACCCTCTGTAACAGGGGAAATAGGGGTGAAACACCCTCTGTAACAGGGGAAATAGGGATGAAACTCCCTCTGTAACAGGGGAAATAGGGGTGAAACTCCCTCTGTAACAGGGGAAATAGGGATGAAACTGCCTCTGTAACAGGGGAAATAGGGGTGAAATCCTCTGTAAGTGGAAATAGGGGTGAAACTCCCTCTGTAACGGGGAAATAGGGATGAAACACCCTCTGTAACAGGGGAAATAGGGGTGAAACTCCCTCTGTAACAGGGGAAATAGGGATGAAACCCTCTGTAACAGGGGAAATAGGGGTGAAACTCCCTCTGTAACAGGGGAAATAGGGGTGAAACTCCCTCTGTAACGGGAAATAGGGATGAAACTCCCTCTGTAACAGGGGAAATAGGGGTGAAACTCCCTCTGTAACAGGGGAAATAGGGATGAAACACCCTCTGTAACAGGGGAAATAGGGTGAAACTCCCTCTGTAACAGGGGAAATAGGGATGAAACACCCTCTGTAACAGGGGAAATAGTGGTGAAACACCCTCTGTAACAGGGGAAATAGGGATGAAACTCCCTGTGTAACGGGAAATAGGGGTGAAACTCCCTCTGTAACAAGGGAAATAGGGATGAAACACCCTCTGTAACAGGGGAAATAGGGGTGAAACACCCTCTGTAACAGGGGAAATAGGGATGAAACTCCCTCTGTAACAGGGGAAATAGGGGTGAAACTCCCTCTGTAACAGGGGAAATAGGGATGAAACTCCCTCTGTAACAGGGGAAATAGGGATGAAACTGCCTCTGTAACAGGGGAAATAGGGATGAAACTCCCTCTGTAACAGGGGAAATAGGGGTGAAACACCCTCTGTAACAGGGGAAATAGGGGTGAAACTCCCTCTGTAATGGGGAAATAGGGGTGAAACTCCCTCTGTAACAGGGGAAATAGGGGTGAAACACCCTCTGTAACAGGGGAAATAGGGGTGAAACTCCCTCTGTAACAGGGGAAATAGGGCTGAAACTCCCTCTGTAACAGGGGAAATAGGGCTGAAACTCCCTCTGTATCAGGGGAAATAGGGCTGAAACTCCCTCTGTAACAGGGGAAATAGGGCTGAAACCCTCTGTAACAGGGGAAATAGGGCTGAAACTCCCTCTGTAACAGGGGAAATAGGGGTGAAACTCCCTCTGTAACAGGGGAAATCGGGGTGAAACTTCCTCTGTAACGGGAAATAGGGATGAAACACCCTCTGTAACGGGAAATAGGGATGGAACTCCCTCTGTAACAGGGGAAATAGGGGTGAAACACCCTCTGTAACAGGGGAAATAGGGGTGAAACACCCTCTGTAACAGGGGAAATAGGGATGAAACTCCCTCTGTAACAGGGGAAATAGGGGTGAAACACCCTCTGTAACAGGGGAAATAGGAGTGAAACACCCTCTGTAACAGGGGAAATAGGGGTGAAACACCCTCTGTAACAGGGGAAATAGGGATGAAACTCCCTCTGTAACAGGGGAAATAGTGGTGAAACTCCCTCTGTAACAGGGGAAATAGTGGTGAAACTCCCTCTGTAACGGGGAAATAGGGATGAAACACCCTCTGTAACAGGGGAAATAGGGGTGAAACACCCTCTGTAACAGGGAAAATAGGGGTGAAACTCCCTCTGTAACAGGGGAAATAGGGATGAAACTCCCTCTGTAATGGGAAATAGGGGTGAAACTCCCTCTGTAACAGGGGAAATAGGGATGAAACTCCCTCTGTAACAGGGGAAATAGGGGTGAAACCCTCTGTAACAGGGGAAATAGGGATGAAACACCCTCTGTAACAGGGGAAATAGGGATGAAACTCCCTCTGTAACAGGGGAAATAGGGGTGAAACTCCCTCTGTAACAGGGGAAATAGGGATGAAACTCCCTCTGTAACAGGGGAAATAGGGATGAAACTCCCTCTGTAACAGGGGAAATAGTGGTGAAACACCCTCTGTAACAGGGGAAATAGGGATGAAACACCCTCTGTAACAGGGGAAATAGTGGTGAAACACCCTCTGTAAGGGGAAATAGGGATGAAACACCCTCTGTAACAGGGGAAATAGGGGTGAAACTCCCTCTGTAACAGGGGAAATAGGGGTGAAACACCCTCTGTAACAGGGGAAATAGGGATGAAACTCCCTCTGTAACAGGGGAAATAGGGATGAAACTGCCTCTGTAACAGGGGAAATAGGGGTGAAATCCTCTGTAAGTGGAAATAGGGATGAAACTCCCTCTGTAACAGGGGAAATAGGGATGAAACCCTCTGTAACAGGGGAAATAGGGGTGAAACTCCCTCTGTAACAGGGGAAATAGGGGTGAAACTGCCTCTGTAACAGTGGAAATAGGGATGAAACTGCCTCTGTAACAGGGGAAATAGGGGTGAAACTCCCTCTGTAACAGCGGAAATAGGGATGAAACACCCTCTGTAACAGGGGAAATAGGGGTGAAACTCCCTCTGTAATGGGGAAATAGGGGTGAAACTCCCTCTGTAACGGGGACAGACACTCACTGATGAGGGCGAGACCAATGTGATAAATACAAACATTCAAAACTCTCAGGTTTAATTCAGAAACAGAATCTGTTAGCGTTCAGTGACCCGAAACACTGAGGAGTACAGAATGCAGTCCTTCCAGATCAACTGGTTCACCCTCGCTAACCCATGGCATGGGAGTGTGTGAATGGACGGTGTGGAGGGAGATTTACTCTGTGTCTGATCCCGGGAGTGTGTGATGGGACGTTGAGGAGGGACATTCAATCTGTATCTGACCCCAGGAGTATGTGATGAGACGGTGTGGAGGGAGATTTACTCTGTGTCTGACCCCGGGAGTGTGTGATGGGACGGTGTGGAGGGAGATTCACTCTGTGTCTGACCCCGGGAGTGTGTGATGGGACGGTGAGGAGGGAGATTCACTCTGTGTCTGATCCCGGGAGTGTGTGATGGGACGGTATGGAGGGAGATTCACTCTGTGTCTGACCCCAGGAGTGTGTGATGGGACAGTGTGGAGGGAGATTCACTCTGTGTCTGACCCCAGGTGTGTGTGATGGGACGGTGTGGAGGGAGATTTACTCTGTGTCTGACCCCGGGAGTGTGTGATGGGACGGTGTGGAGGGAGATTCACTCTGTGTCTGACCCTGGGAGTGTGTGATGGGACGGTGAGGAGGGACATTCACTCTGTATCTGACCCCAGGAGTATGTGATGGGACGGTGTGGAGGGAGTTTCACTCTGTGTCTGACCCCGGGAGTGTGTGATGGGACGGTGTGGAGGGAGATTCACTCTGTGTCTGACCCCGGGAGAGTGTGATGGGACGGTGTGGAGGGAGATTCACTCTGTATCTGACCCCGGGAGTATGTGATGGGACGGTGTGGAGGGAGATTCACTCTGTGTCTGACCCCGGGAGTGTGTGACAGGACGGTGTGGAGGGAGATTCACTCTGTATCTGACCCCAGGAGAATGTGATGGGACGGTGTGGAGGGAGTTTCACTCTGTGTCTGACCCTGGGACTGTGTGATGGGACGGTGTGGAGGGAGATTCACTCTGTGTCTGACCCCGGGACTGTGTGATGGGACGGTGAGGAGGGAGATTCACTCTGTGTCTGACCCCGGGAGTGTGTGATGGGACGGTGTGAAGGGAGATTCACTCTGTGTCTGACCCCGGGAGTGTGTGATGGGACGGTGTGGAGGGAGATTCACTCTGTGTCTGACCCCGGGAGTGTGAGATGGGACGGCGTGGAGGGAGATTCACTCTGTGTCTGACCCCGGTAGTGTGTGATGGGACGGTGTGGAGGGAGATTCACTCAGTGTCTGACCCCGGGAGTGTGTGATGGGACGGTGTGGAGGGAGATTCACTCTGTGTCTGACCCCGGGAGTGTGTGATGGGACGGTGTGGAGGGAGATTCACTCTGTGTCTGACCCCGGAGTGTGTGATGGGACGGTGTGGAGGGAGATTCACTCTGTGTCTGACCCCGGGAGTGTGTGATGGGACGGTGTGGAGGGAGATTTACTCTGTGTCTGACCCCGGGAGTGTGTGATGGGACGGTGTGGAGGGAGATTCACTCTGTGTCTGACCCCGGGAGAGTGTGATGGGATGGTGAGGAGGGAGATTCACTCTGTGTCTGACCCCAGGAGTGTGTGATGGGACGGTGTGGAGGGAGATTTACTCTGTGTCTGACCCCGGGAGTGTGTGATGGGACGGTGTGGAGGGAGATTCACTCTGTGTCTGACCCCAGGAGTGTGTGATGGGACGGTGTGGAGGGAGATTTACTCTGTGTCTGACCCCGGGAGTGTGTGATGGGACGGTGTGGAGGGAGATTCACTCTGTGTCTGACCCCAGGAGTGTGTGATGGGACGGTGTGGAGGGAGATTCACACTGTGTTTGACCGCGGGAGTGTGTGATGGGACGGTGTGGAGGGAGATTCACTCTGTGTCAGACCCCGAGAGTGTGTGATGGGACGGTGTGGATGGAGATTCACTCTGTGTCAGACCCCGAGAGTGTGTGATGGGACGGTGTGGAGAGAGATTCACACTGTACGTGAACTGTGCCCTGAATGTCTGTGCCTCCCGAATCACACCCATCCCATCCCTCCTGTCTCAGTGTCCCGGTCTCTCACTCTGAAACCCCTGTCCTCCTCCCTCCTATCGCCCCCCCACCCCCACCCAACTCCCTTGTCTCCGGCAATATCTGCGTCACCGGCACTTCGTACCTGCTTCTGCGGGGATCGACCGTGTTTCTGGCTGTAAACAGATCATCGGTGTCACCAGCTCGGGCTCTTCCTGTTTGGGTTCCGCCTCTCTCACTCAGCCCCTCCCTCCCTCCCTCCCTCTCCCCCTCCCTGTTTCCGTCGATCGCTCTCTCTCTCTCTCCTTCTCTCCCTCTCTCTCTCTCTCTCCCCCCTCCCTCCCTGCATCTATCACTCTCTCTCTCTCACTCTCTCTCACTCGCTCTCTCCTTCTCTCCCTCTCACTCTCTCTCTCGCTCTCTCCTTCTCTCCCTCTCCCTCTCTCTCTCTCTCACTCTCTCTATCTCTCTCTCCCTCGCTCTCTCTCCCTCTCTCTCGCTCCCTCCCCCCCTCTCTCTCTCTCTCCGTCTATCGCTCTCTCTCTGTCTCTCCTTCTCTCCCTCTCTCTCCCCCCTCCCTCCCTCCCTCTCTGCATCTATCACTCTCTCTCTCTCTCACTCTCTCTCTCTCCTTCTCTCCCTCTCCCTCTCTCTCTCACTCTCTCTCTCGCTCTCTCCTT
>NW_026779088.1:10000-159090 GCF_030144855.1 Hypanus sabinus
TCCCCGCCACAGTCAAAGCGAGAACACACCAGGCTGTGCTTTCAATGCACCACGGCGGCACGGTCCCCACAGCCGCCCGTAGTAACGAATACCTCAGGTTCACCACCCTCCACTCTACCTGTGTCCTATGGTCCTAGACTCCCCCACTATAGGATACATCCTCTCCACATCCACTCTATCTGTGTCCTCTGGTCCTAGACTCCCCCACTACAGGAAACATCCTCTCCACATCCACTCTATCTGTGTCCTCTGGTCCTAGACTCCCCCACTATAGGATACATCCTCTCCACATCCACTCTATCTGTGTTCTCTGGTCCTAGACTCCCCCACTATAGGATACATCCTCTCCACATCCACTCTATCTGTGTCCTCTGGTCCTAGACTCCCCCACTACAGGAAACATCCTCTCCACATCCACTCTATCTATGTTCTCTGGTCCTAGACACTCTACTATAGAAAACGTCATCTCCACATCCACTCTATCTGTGTCCTCTGGTCCCCGACTCCTCCACTATAGGAAACCTCCTCTCCACATCCACTCTATCGGTGTCCTCTGTTCCTAGACTCCCCCACTATAGGAAATATCCTCCCCACATCCGCTCTATCTGTGTCCCCTGGACCTATAATCCCCCACTACAAGAAACATCCTCTCCACATCCACTCTATCAGTGTCCTCAAGTCCCAGACTCCCCCACTACAGGTAACAAACTCTGCACATCCACTCTATCTGTGTCCTCTGGACCTAGACTCCCCCGCTACAGGAAACATTCTCTCCACATCCACTCTATCTATGTTCTCTGGTCCTAGACACTCCGCTACAGAAAACATCATCTCCACATCCACTCTATCTGTGTCCTCTGGTCCTAGACTCCCCCAATACAGGAAATAAACTCTGCACATCCACCCTATCTGTGTCCTCAGGTCCTAGACTCCCCCACTACAGGAAACATCCTCTCCACATATACTCTATCTGTGTCCTCTGGTCCTAGTCTCCCCCACTGTAGGGAGCATCCTCTCCACATCCACACTATCTGTGTTCTCTGGTCCTAGACACACCACTATAGAAAATATCCTCTCCACATTCACTCTATCTGTGTCCTCTGGTCCTAGACACCTCACTATAGAAAATATCCTCTCCACATCCACTCTATCCGTGTCCTCTGGCCCTAGTCTCCCCGCTATAGAAAATATCCTCTCCACATTCACTCTATCTGTGTCCTCTGGTCCTAGACACCTCACTATAGAAAATATCCTCTCCACATCCACTCTATCCGTGTCCTCTGGTCCTAGTCTCCCCGCTATAGAAAACATCCTCTCCATATCCACTCTATCTGGGTCCTCTGGTCCTAGACTCCATCACTATAGGAAACACCCTCTCCACATCCACACTATCTGTGTCCACTGGTCCTAGACTTCCCCATTGCAGGAAAAATCTTCTCCACATCCACTCTATCTGGTCCTAGACTCCCCGACCAGGGGCAGCACACTTTCCCCATCCAGTCTATCTGTGTCCTCTGGTCCTACACTCCCCCACTACAGGAAACATCCTCTCCACATATACTCTATCTGTGTCCTCTGGTCCTAGACTCCCCACTACAGGACACATTCTTTCCACATACACTTTATCAGTGTCCTCTTGTTCTAGACTCCCCAGTACAGGAAACATCCTCTCCACATCCACTCTATCTGTGTCCTCTGGTCCTAGACTCCCCGACTATAGGAAATATCCTCTCCACATCCACTCTATCTGTGTCCTTTGGACCTAGACTCCCCCACTACAGGAAACATCCTCTCCACATCCACTCTATCTGTGTCCTCTGGTCCTAGACTCCCCCACTACAGGAAACATCCTCCCCACATCCACTCTGTCTGTGTCCTCTGGTCCTAGACTCCCCACTACAGGAATCATCCTCTCCACATCCACTCTATATGTGTCCTCTAGTCCCAGACTCCCCCACTACAGGAAACATCCTCTCCAAATCCACTCTATCTGTGTCATATGGTCCTAGACTCCCTCACTACAGGAAACAACCTCTCCACCTCCACTCTATCTGTGTCCTCTGGTCCTAGACTCCCCCAGTATAGGAAATATCCTCTCCACATCCACTCTATCTGAGTCCTCTGGTCCTATACTCCCCCAATACAGGAAACATCCTCTCCACATCCACTCTATCTGTGTCCTCTGGTCCTAGACTCCCCAATATAGAAAACGTCCACTACACATCCGCTCTATCTGTGACCTCTGGTCCTAGACTCCCCCACTACAGGAAACATCATCTCCACATCCACTCTATCTGTGTCCTCTGGTCCTAGACTCCCCCACTAGGAAACATCCTCTCCACATCCACTCTATCTGTGTCCTCTGGTCCTAGACTCCCCCACTACAGGAAACATCATCTCCACATCCACTCTATCTGTGTCCTCTGGTCCTAGACTCCCCAACTACAGGAAACATCATCTCCACATCCACTCAATCTGTGTCCTCTGGTCCTAGACTCCCCCACTATAGGAAACATCCTCTCCACATCCACTCTATCTGGTCCTAGACTCCCCCACTATAGGAAACATCCTCTGCACATCCACTCCATCTGTGTCCTCTGGTCCTATACTCCCCCACTATAGGAAACATCCTCTCCACATCCACTCTATCTGTGTCCTCTGGTCCTAGACTCCCCAACTACAGGAAACATCATCTCCACATCCACTCTATCTGTGTCCTCTGGTCCTTGACTCCCCCACTATAGGAAACATCCTCTCCACATCCACTCTATCTGTGTCCTCTGGTCCTAGACTCCCCAACTACAGGAAACATCATCTCCACATCCACTCTATCTGTGTCCTCTGGTCCTAGACTCTCCCACTATAGGAAACATCCTCTCCACATCCACTCTATCTGTGTCCTCTGGTCCTAGACTCCCCCACTACAGGAAACATCATCTCCACATCCACTCTATCTGTGTCCTCTGGTCCTAGACTCCCCCACCATAGGAAACATCCTCTCCACATCCACTCTATCTGTGTCCTCTGGTCCGAGACTCCCCAACTACAGGAAACATCCTCTCCACATCCACTCTCTCTGTGTCCTCTGGTCCTAGACTCCCCCACTATAGGAAACATACTCTCCACATCCACTCTACCTGTGTCCTCTGGTCCTAGACTCCCCCACTACAGGAAACATCATCTCCACATCCACTCTATCTGTGTCCTCTGGTCCTAGACTCCCCCACTATAGGAAACATCCTCTCCACATCCACTCTATCTGTGTCCTCTGGTCCTAGACTCCCCACTACAGGACACATCCTTTCCACATCCACTTTATCAGTGTCCTCTTGTTCTAGACTCCCCAGTACAGGAAACATCCTCTCCACATCCACTCTATCTGTGTCCTCTGGTCCTAGACTCCCCCACTATAGGAAACATCCACTCCACATCCACTCTATCTGTGTCCTCTGGTCCTAGACTCCCCAAACACAGGAAACATCATCTCCACATCCACTCTATCTGTGTCCTCTGGTCCTAGACTCCCCCACTATAGGAAACATCCTCTCCACATCCACTCTGTCTGTATCCTCTTGTCTTAGACTCCCCCACTACAGGAAACATCCTCTGCACATCTACTCTATCTGTGTCCTCTGGTCCTAGACTCCCCAACTACAGGAAACATCATCTCCACATCCACTCTATCTGTGTCCTCTGGTCCTAGACTCCCCCACTATAGGAAACATCCTCTCCGCATCCACTCTATCTGTGTCCTCTGGTCCTAGACTCCCCAAACACAGGAAACATCATCTCCACATCCACTATCTGTGTCCTCTGCTCCTCGACTCCCCCACTAAATGAAACATCCTCTCCACATCCACTCTATCTGTGTCCTCTGGTCCTAGACTCCCCAACTACAGGAAACATCATCTCCACATCCACTCTATCTGTGTCCTCTGGTCGTAGACTCCCCCACTATAGGAAACATCCTCTCCACATCCACTCTATCTGTGTCCTCTGGTCCTAGACTCCCCAACTACAGGAAACATCATCTCCACATCCACTCTATCTGTGTCCACTGGTCCTAGACTCCCCCATTGCAGGAAAAATCTTCTCCACATCCACTCTATCTGGTCCTAGACTCCCCCACCAGGGGCAGCAGACTTTCCCCATCCAGTCTATCTGTGTACTCTGGTCCTAGACTACCCCACTACAGGAAACATCCTCTCCACATATACTCTATCTGTGTCCTCTGGTCCTAGACTCCCCACTACAGGACACATCCTTTCCACATCCACGTTATCAGTGTCCTCTTGTTCTAGACACCCCAGTACAGGAAACATCCTCTCCACATCCACTCTATCTGTGTCCTCTGGTCCTAGACTCCCCCACTATAGGAAACATCCTCTCCACATCCACTCTATCTGTGTCCTCTGGTCCTAAACTCCCCAACTACAGGAAACATCACCTCCACATCCACTCTATCTGTGTCCTCTGGTCCTAGACTCCCCCACTATAGGAAACATCCTCTCCACATCCACTCTATCTGTGTCCTCTCGTCCTAGACTCCCCAACTACAGGAAACATCATCTCCACATCCACTCTATCTGTGTCCTCTGGTCCTAGACTCCCCCACTATAGGAAACATCCTCTCCACATCCACTCTATCTGTGTCCTCTGGTCCTAGACTCCCCCACTACAGGAAACATCATCTCCACATCCACTCTATCTGTGTCCTCTGGTCCTAGACTCCCCCACTACAGGAAACATCCTCTCCACATCCACTCTGTCTGTGTCCTCTTGTCTTAGACTCCCCCACTACAGGAAACATCCTCTCCACATCCACTCTATCTGTGCCCCCTGGTCCTAGACTCCCCCACTATAGGAAACATCCTCTCCACATCCACTCTATCTGTGTCCTCTGGTCCTATACTCCCCCACTATAGGAAACATCCTCTCCACATCCACTCTATCAGTGTCCTCTGGTCCTAGACTCCCCAAACACAGGAAACATCATCTCCACATCCACTCTATCTGTGTCCTCTGGTCCTAGACTCCCCCACTATATGAAACATCCTCTCCACATTCACTCTATCTGTGTCCTCTGGTCCTAGACTCCCCAACTAAAGGAAACATCATCTCCACATCCACTCTATCTGTGTCCTCTGGTCCTAGACTCCCCGACTATATGAAACATCCTCTCCACATCCACTCTATCTGTGTCCTCTGGTCCTAGACTCCCCCACTACAGGAAACATCATCTCCACATCCACTCTATCTGTGTCCTCTGGTCCTAGACTGCCCCACTATAGGAAACATCCTCTCCACATTAACTCTATCTGTGTCCTCTGGTCCTAGACTCCCCAACTACAGGAAACATCATCTCCACACCACTCTATCTGTGTCCTCTGGTCCTTGACTCCCCCACTATAGGAAACATCCTCTCCACATCCACTCTATCTGTGTCCTCTGGTCCTAGACTCCCCAACTACAGGAAACATCATCTCCACATCCACTCAATCTGTGTCCTCTGGTCCTAGACTCCCCCACTATAGGAAACATCCTCTCCACATCCACTCTATCTGTGTCCTCTGGTCCTAGTCTCCCCAACTACAGGAAACATCACCTCCACATCCACTCTATCTGTGTCCTCTGGTCCTAGGCTCCCCCCACTATAGGAAACATCCTCTCCACATCCACTCTATCTGTGTCCTCTCGTCCTAGACTCCCCAACTACAGGAAACATCATCTCCACATCCACTCTATCTGTGTCCTCTGGTCCTAGACTCCCCCACTATAGGAAACATCCTCTCCACATCCACTCTATCTGTGTCCTCTGGTCCTAGACTCCCCCACTACAGGAAACATCCTCTCCACATCCACTCTGTCTGTATCCTCTTG
Source organism: Hypanus sabinus (assembly GCF_030144855.1). Taxonomy (NCBI): domain Eukaryota; kingdom Metazoa; phylum Chordata; class Chondrichthyes; order Myliobatiformes; family Dasyatidae; genus Hypanus; species Hypanus sabinus. Next base: position 15,881 of record NW_026779088.1, read on the forward strand.
TCTTAGACTCCCCCACTACAGGAAACATCCTCTCCACATCCACTCTATCTGTGCCCCCTGGTCATAGAGTCCCCCACTATAGGAAACATCCTCTCCACATCCACTCTATCTGTGTCCTCTGGTCCTAGACTCCCCCACTATAGGAAACATCCTCTCCACATCCACTCTATCTGTGTCCTCTCGTCCTAGACTACCCAACTGCAGGAAACATCATCTCCACATCCACTCTATCTGTGTCCTCTGGTCCTAGACTCCCCCACTATAGGAAACATCCTCTCCACATCCACTCTATCTGTGTCCTCTGGTCCTACACTCCCCCACTACAGGAAACATCATCTCCACATCCACTCTATCTGTGTCCTCTGGTCCTAGACTCCCCAACTACAGGAAACATCATCTCCACATCCACTCTATCTGTGTCCACTGGTCCTAGACTCCCCCATTGCAGGAAAAATCTTCTCCACATCCACTCTATCTGTGTCCTCTGGTCCTAGACTCCCCCACTATATGAAACATCCTCTCCACATTCACTCTATCTGTGTCCTCTGGTCCTAGACTCCCCAACTAAAGGAAACATCATCTCCACATCCACTCTATCTGTGTCCTCTGGTCCTAGACTCCCCGACTATATGAAACATCCTCTCCACATCCACTCTATCTGTGTCCTCTGGTCCTAGACTCCCCCACTACAGGAAACATCATCTCCACATCCACTCTATCTGTGTCCTCTGGTCCTAGACTGCCCCACTATAGGAAACATCCTCTCCACATTAACTCTATCTGTGTCCTCTGGTCCTAGACTCCCCAACTACAGGAAACATCATCTCCACACCACTCTATCTGTGTCCTCTGGTCCTTGACTCCCCCACTGTAGGAAATATCCTCTCCACATCCACTCTATCTGTGTCCTCTGGTCCTAGACTGCCCAACTACAGGAAACATCATCTCCACATCCACTCAATCTGTGTCCTCTGGTCCTAGACTCCCCCACTATAGGAAACATCCTCTCCACATCCACTCTATCTGTGTCCTCTGGTCCTAGACTCCCCCACTACAGGAAACATCATCTCCACATCCACTCTATCTGTGTCCTCTGGTTCTAGACTCCCCCACTATATGAAACATCCTCTCCACATCCAATCTATCTGTGTCCTCTGGTCCTAGACTCCCCCACTAGGAAACATCCTCTCCACATCCACTCTATCTGTGCCCTCTGGTCCTAGACTCCTCCACTACAGGAAACATCCTCTCCACATCCACTCTATCTGTGTCCTCTGGTCCTAGACTCCCCCACTACAGGAAACATCCTCTCCACATCCACTCTGTCTGTATCCTCTTGTCTTAGACTCCCCCACTACAGGAAACATCCTCTCCACATCCACTCTATCTGTGCCCCCTGGTCCTAGAGACCCCACTATAGGAAACATCCTCTCCACATCCACTCTATCTGTGTCCACTGGTCCTAGACTCCCCCATTGCAGGAAAAATCTTCTCAACATCCACTCTATCTGGTCCTAGACTCCCCCACCAGGGGCAGCACACTTTCCCCATCCAGTCTATCTGTGTCCTCTGGTCCTAGACTCCCCCACTATATGAAACATCCTCTCCACATCCACTCTATCTGTGTCCTCTCGTCCTAGACTCCCCAACTACAGGAAACATCATCTCCACATCCACTCTATCTGTGTCCTCTGGTCCTAGATTCCCCCACTATAGGAAACATCCTCTCCACATCCACTCTATCTGTGTCCTCTGGTCCTAGACTCCCCCACTACAGGAAACATCATCTCCACATCCACTCTATCTGTGTCCTCTCGTCCTAGACTCCCCAACTACAGGAAACATCATCTCCACATCCACTCTATCTGTGTCCTCTGGTCCTAGACTCCCCCACTATAGGAAACATCCTCTCCACATCCACTCTATCTGTGTCCTCTGGTCCTAGACTCCCCCACTACAGGAAACATCATCTCCACATCCACTCTATCTGTGTCCTCTGGTCCTAGACTCCCCCACTACAGGAAACATCCTCTCCACATCCACTCTGTCTGTGTCCTCTTGTCTTAGACTCCCCCACTACAGGAAACATCCTCTCCACATCCACTCTATCTGTGCCCCCTGGTCCTAGACTCCCCCACTATAGGAAACATCCTCTCCACATCCACTCTATCTGTGTCCTCTGGTCCTATACTCCCCCACTATAGGAAACATCCTCTCCACATCCACTCTATCAGTGTCCTCTGGTCCTAGACTCCCCAAACACAGGAAACATCATCTCCACATCCACTCTATCTGTGTCCTCTGGTCCTAGACTCCCCCACTATATGAAACATCCTCTCCACATTCACTCTATCTGTGTCCTCTGGTCCTAGACTCCCCAACTAAAGGAAACATCATCTCCACATCCACTCTATCTGTGTCCTCTGGTCCTAGACTCCCCGACTATATGAAACATCCTCTCCACATCCACTCTATCTGTGTCCTCTGGTCCTAGACTCCCCCACTACAGGAAACATCATCTCCACATCCACTCTATCTGTGTCCTCTGGTCCTAGACTGCCCCACTATAGGAAACATCCTCTCCACATTAACTCTATCTGTGTCCTCTGGTCCTAGACTCCCCAACTACAGGAAACATCATCTCCACACCACTCTATCTGTGTCCTCTGGTCCTTGACTCCCCCACTATAGGAAACATCCTCTCCACATCCACTCTATCTGTGTCCTCTGGTCCTAGACTCCCCAACTACAGGAAACATCATCTCCACATCCACTCAATCTGTGTCCTCTGGTCCTAGACTCCCCCACTATAGGAAACATCCTCTCCACATCCACTCTATCTGTGTCCTCTGGTCCTAGTCTCCCCAACTACAGGAAACATCACCTCCACATCCACTCTATCTGTGTCCTCTGGTCCTAGGCTCCCCCACTATAGGAAACATCCTCTCCACATCCACTCTATCTGTGTCCTCTCGTCCTAGACTCCCCAACTACAGGAAACATCATCTCCACATCCACTCTATCTGTGTCCTCTGGTCCTAGACTCCCCCACTATAGGAAACATCCTCTCCACATCCACTCTATCTGTGTCCTCTGGTCCTAGACTCCCCCACTACAGGAAACATCCTCTCCACATCCACTCTGTCTGTATCCTCTTGTCTTAGACTCCCCCACTACAGGAAACATCCTCTCCACATCCACTCTATCTGTGCCCCCTGGTCATAGAGTCCCCCACTATAGGAAACATCCTCTCCACATCCACTCTATCTGTGTCCTCTGGTCCTAGACTCCCCCACTATAGGAAACATCCTCTCCACATCCACTCTATCTGTGTCCTCTCGTCCTAGACTACCCAACTGCAGGAAACATCATCTCCACATCCACTCTATCTGTGTCCTCTGGTCCTAGACTCCCCCACTATAGGAAACATCCTCTCCACATCCACTCTATCTGTGTCCTCTGGTCCTACACTCCCCCACTACAGGAAACATCATCTCCACATCCACTCTATCTGTGTCCTCTGGTCCTAGACTCCCCAACTACAGGAAACATCATCTCCACATCCACTCTATCTGTGTCCACTGGTCCTAGACTCCCCCATTGCAGGAAAAATCTTCTCCACATCCACTCTATCTGTGTCCTCTGGTCCTAGACTCCCCCACTATATGAAACATCCTCTCCACATTCACTCTATCTGTGTCCTCTGGTCCTAGACTCCCCAACTAAAGGAAACATCATCTCCACATCCACTCTATCTGTGTCCTCTGGTCCTAGACTCCCCGACTATATGAAACATCCTCTCCACATCCACTCTATCTGTGTCCTCTGGTCCTAGACTCCCCCACTACAGGAAACATCATCTCCACATCCACTCTATCTGTGTCCTCTGGTCCTAGACTGCCCCACTATAGGAAACATCCTCTCCACATTAACTCTATCTGTGTCCTCTGGTCCTAGACTCCCCAACTACAGGAAACATCATCTCCACACCACTCTATCTGTGTCCTCTGGTCCTTGACTCCCCCACTGTAGGAAATATCCTCTCCACATCCACTCTATCTGTGTCCTCTGGTCCTAGACTGCCCAACTACAGGAAACATCATCTCCACATCCACTCAATCTGTGTCCTCTGGTCCTAGACTCCCCCACTATAGGAAACATCCTCTCCACATCCACTCTATCTGTGTCCTCTGGTCCTAGACTCCCCCACTACAGGAAACATCATCTCCACATCCACTCTATCTGTGTCCTCTGGTTCTAGACTCCCCCACTATATGAAACATCCTCTCCACATCCAATCTATCTGTGTCCTCTGGTCCTAGACTCCCCCACTAGGAAACATCCTCTCCACATCCACTCTATCTGTGCCCTCTGGTCCTAGACTCCTCCACTACAGGAAACATCCTCTCCACATCCACTCTATCTGTGTCCTCTGGTCCTAGACTCCCCCACTACAGGAAACATCCTCTCCACATCCACTCTGTCTGTATCCTCTTGTCTTAGACTCCCCCACTACAGGAAACATCCTCTCCACATCCACTCTATCTGTGCCCCCTGGTCCTAGAGACCCCACTATAGGAAACATCCTCTCCACATCCACTCTATCTGTGTCCACTGGTCCTAGACTCCCCCATTGCAGGAAAAATCTTCTCAACATCCACTCTATCTGGTCCTAGACTCCCCCACCAGGGGCAGCACACTTTCCCCATCCAGTCTATCTGTGTCCTCTGGTCCTAGACTCCCCCACTATATGAAACATCCTCTCCACATCCACTCTATCTGTGTCCTCTCGTCCTAGACTCCCCAACTACAGGAAACATCATCTCCACATCCACTCTATCTGTGTCCTCTGGTCCTAGATTCCCCCACTATAGGAAACATCCTCTCCACATCCACTCTATCTGTGTCCTCTGGTCCTAGACTCCCCCACTACAGGAAACATCATCTCCACATCCACTCTATCTGTGTCCTCTGGTCCTAGACTCCCCCACTACAGGAAACATCCTCTCCACATCCACTCTGTCTGTATCCTCTTGTCTTAGACTCCCCCACTACAGGAAACATCCTCTCCACATCCACTCTATCTGTGCCCCCTGGTCCTAGACTCCCCCACTATAGGAAACATCCTCTCCACATCCACTCTATCTGTGTCCTCTGGTCCTATACTCCCCCACTATAGGAAACATCCTCTCCACATCCACTCTATCTGTGTCCTCTGGTCCTAGACTCCCCAAACACAGGAAACATCATCTCCACATCCACTCTATCTGTGTCCTCTGGTCCTAGACTCCCCCACTATATGAAACATCCTCTCCACATTCACTCTATCTGTGTCCTCTGGTCCTAGACTCCCCAACTAAAGGAAACATCATCTCCACATCCACTCTATCTGTGTCCTCTGGTCCTAGACTCCCCGACTATATGAAACATCCTCTCCACATCCACTCTATCTGTGTCCACTGGTCCTAGACTCCCCCATTGCAGGAAAAATCTTCTCCACATCCACTCTATCTGGTCCTAGACTCCCCCACCAGGGGCAGCACACTTTCCCCATCCAGTCTATCTGTGTCCTCTGGTCCTAGACTCCCCCACTATATGAAACATCCTCTCCACATCCACACTATCTGTGTCCTCTCGTCCTAGACTCCCCAACTACAGGAAACATCATCTCCACATCCACTCTATCTGTGTCCTCTGGTCCTAGACTCCCCCACTATAGGAAACATCCTCTCCACATCCACTCTATCTCTGTCCTCTGGTCCTAGACTCCCCCACTACAGGAAACATCATCTCCACATCCACTCTATCTGTGTCCTCTGGTCCTAGACTCCCCCACTACAGGAAACATCCTCTCCACATCCACTCTATCAGTGCCCCCTGGTCCTAGACTCCCCCACTAAAGGAAACATCCTCTCCACATCCACTCTATCTGTGTCCTCTGGTCCTAGACTCCCCCACTAGGAAACATCCTCTCTACATCCACTCTATCTGTTTCCTCTGGTCCTAGACTCCCCCACTAGGAAACATCCTCTCCACATCCACTCTATCTGTGCCCTCTGGTCCTAGACTCCTCCACTACAGGAAACATCGTCTCCACATCCACTCTATCTGTGTCCTCTGGTCCTAGACTCCCCCACTACAGGAAACATCCTCTCCACATCCACTCTATCTGTGTCCTCTGGTCCTAGACTCCCGCACTACAGGAAACATCCTCTCCACATCCACTCTATCTGTATCCTCTGGTCCTAGACTCCCCCACTATATGAAACATCCTCTCCACATCCACTCTATCTGTGTCCTCTGGTCCTAGACTCCCCCACTACAGGAAACATCATCTCTACATCCACTCTATCTGTGTCCTCTGGTCCTAGACTCCCCCACTACAGGAAACATCATCTCCACATCCACTCTATCTGTGTCCTCTGGTCCTAGACTCCCCAACTGCAGGAAACATCATCTCCACATCCACTCTATCTGTGTCCTCTGGTTCTAGACTCCCCCACTATATGAAACATCCTCTCCACATCCAATCTATCTGTGTCCTCTGGTCCTAGACTCCCCCACTAGGAAACATCCTCTCCACATCCACTCTATCTGTGCCCTCTGGTCCTAGACTCCTCCACTACAGGAAACATCCTCTCCACATCCACTCTATCTGTGTCCTCTGGTCCTAGACTCCCCGACTATATGAAACATCCTCTCCACATCCACTCTATCTGTGTCCACTGGTCCTAGACTCCCCCATTGCAGGAAAAATCTTCTCCACATCCACTCTATCTGGTCCTAGACTCCCCCACCAGGGGCAGCACACTTTCCCCATCCAGTCTATCTGTGTCCTCTGGTCCTAGACTCCCCCACTATATGAAACATCCTCTCCACATCCACACTATCTGTGTCCTCTCGTCCTAGACTCCCCAACTACAGGAAACATCATCTCCACATCCACTCTATCTGTGTCCTCTGGTCCTAGACTCCCCCACTATAGGAAACATCCTCTCCACATCCACTCTATCTCTGTCCTCTGGTCCTAGACTCCCCCACTACAGGAAACATCATCTCCACATCCACTCTATCTGTGTCCTCTGGTCCTAGACTCCCCCACTACAGGAAACATCCTCTCCACATCCACTCTATCAGTGCCCCCTGGTCCTAGACTCCCCCACTAAAGGAAACATCCTCTCCACATCCACTCTATCTGTGTCCTCTGGTCCTAGACTCCCCCACTAGGAAACATCCTCTCTACATTCACTCTATCTGTTTCCTCTGGTCCTAGACTCCCCCACTAGGAAACATCCTCTCCACATCCACTCTATCTGTGCCCTCTGGTCCTAGACTCCTCCACTACAGGAAACATCGTCTCCACATCCACTCTATCTGTGTCCTCTGGTCCTAGACTCCCCCACTACAGGAAACATCCTCTCCACATCCACTCTATCTGTGTCCTCTGGTCCTAGACTCCCGCACTACAGGAAACATCCTCTCCACATCCACTCTATCTGTATCCTCTGGTCCTAGACTCCCCCACTATATGAAACATCCTCTCCACATCCACTCTATCTGTGTCCTCTGGTCCTAGACTCCCCCACTACAGGAAACATCATCTCTACATCCACTCTATCTGTGTCCTCTGGTCCTAGACTCCCCCACTACAGGAAACATCATCTCCACATCCACTCTATCTGTGTCCTCTGGTCCTAGACTCCCCAACTGCAGGAAACATCATCTCCACATCCACTCTATCTGTGTCCTCTGGTTCTAGACTCCCCCACTATATGAAACATCCTCTCCACATCCAATCTATCTGTGTCCTCTGGTCCTAGACTCCCCCACTAGGAAACATCCTCTCCACATCCACTCTATCTGTGCCCTCTGGTCCTAGACTCCTCCACTACAGGAAACATCCTCTCCACATCCACTCTATCTGTGTCCTCTGGTCCTAGACTCCCCCACTACAGGAAACATCCTCTCCACATCCACTCTGTCTGTATCCTCTTGTCTTAGACTCCCCCACTACAGGAAACATCCTCTCCACATCCACTCTATCTGTGCCCCCTGGTCCTAGAGACCCCACTATAGGAAACATCCTCTCCACATCCACTCTATCTGTGTCCACTGGTCCTAGACTCCCCCATTGCAGGAAAAATCTTCTCAACATCCACTCTATCTGGTCCTAGACTCCCCCACCAGGGGCAGCACACTTTCCCCATCCAGTCTATCTGTGTCCTCTGGTCCTAGACTCCCCCACTATATGAAACATCCTCTCCACATCCACTCTATCTGTGTCCTCTCGTCCTAGACTCCCCAACTACAGGAAACATCATCTCCACATCCACTCTATCTGTGTCCTCTGGTCCTAGATTCCCCCACTATAGGAAACATCCTCTCCACATCCACTCTATCTGTGTCCTCTGGTCCTAGACTCCCCCACTACAGGAAACATCATCTCCACATCCACTCTATCTGTGTCCTCTGGTCCTAGACTCCCCCACTACAGGAAACATCCTCTCCACATCCACTCTGTCTGTATCCTCTTGTCTTAGACTCCCCCACTACAGGAAACATCCTCTCCACATCCACTCTATCTGTGTCCTCTGGTCCTATACTCCCCCACTATAGGAAACATCCTCTCCACATCCACTCTATCTGTGTCCTCTGGTCCTAGACTCCCCAAACACAGGAAACATCATCTCCACATCCACTCTATCTGTGTCCTCTGGTCCTAGACTCCCCCACTATATGAAACATCCTCTCCACATTCACTCTATCTGTGTCCTCTGGTCCTAGACTCCCCAACTAAAGGAAACATCATCTCCACATCCACTCTATCTGTGTCCTCTGGTCCTAGACTCCCCGACTATATGAAACATCCTCTCCACATCCACTCTATCTGTGTCCTCTGGTCCTAGACTCCCCCACTACAGGAAACATCATCTCCACATCTACTCTATCTGTGTCCTCTGGTCCTAGACTGCCCCACTATAGGAAACATCCTCTCCACATTAACTCTATCTGTGTCCTCTGGTCCTAGACTCCCCAACTACAGGAAACATCATCTCCACACCACTCTATCTGTGTCCTCTGGTCCTTGACTCCCCCACTGTAGGAAATATCCTCTCCACATCCACTCTATCTGTGTCCTCTGGTCCTAGACTGCCCAACTACAGGAAACATCATCTCCACATCCACTCAATCTGTGTCCTCTGGTCCTAGACTCCCCCACTATAGGAAACATCCTCTCCACATCCACTCTATCTGTGTCCTCTGGTCCTAGACTCCCCCACTACAGGAAACATCATCTCCACATCCTCTCTATCTGTGTCCTCTGGTCCTAGACTCCCCCACCATAGGAAACATCCTCTCCACATCCACTCTATCTGTGTCCTCTGGTCCTAGACTCCCCAACTACAGGAAACATCATCTCCACATCCACTCTCTCTGTGTCCTCTGGTCCTAGACTCCCCCACTATAGGAAACATCCTCTCCACATCCACTCTACCTGTGTCCTCTGGTCCTAGACTCCCCCACTACAGGAAACTTCATCTCCACATCCACTCTATCTGTGTCCTCTGGTCCTAGACTCCCCCACTATAGGAAACATCCTCCCCACATCCACTCTATCTGTGCCCTCTGGTCCTAGACCCCCAACTACAGGAAACATCATCTCCACATCCACTCTATCTGTGTCCTCTGGTCCTAGACTCCCCCACTATAGAAAACATCCTCTCCGCATCCACTCTATCTGTGTCCTCTGGTCCTAGACTCCCCAAACACAGGAAACATCATCTCCACATCCACTCTATCTGTGTCCTCTGCTCCTAGACTCCCCCACTATATGAAACATCCTCTCCACATCCACTCTATCTGTGTCCTCTGGTCCTAGACTCCCCAACTACAGGAAACATCATCTCCACATCCACTCTATCTGTGTCCTCTGGTCCTAGACTCCCCCACTATAGGAAACATCCTCTCCACATCCACTCTATCTGTGTCCTCTGGTCCTAGACTCCCCCACTATAGGAAACACCCTCTCCACATCCACTCTATCTGTGTCCTCTGGTCCTAGACTCCCCAACTACAGGAAACATTATCTCCACATCCACTCTATCTGTGTCCACTGGTCCTAGACTCCCCCATTGCAGGAAAAATCTTCTCCACATCCACTCTATCTGGTCCTAGACTCCCCCACCAGGGGCAGCACACTTTCCCCATCCAGTCTATCTGTGTCCTCTGGTCCTAGACTCCCCCACTATATGAAACATCCTCTCCACATCCACTCTATCTGTGTCCTCTCGTCCTAGACTCCCCAACTACAGGAAACATCATCTCCACATCCACTCTATCTGTGTCCTCTGGTCCTAGACTCCCCCACTATAGGAAACATCCTCTCCACATCCACTCTATCTGTGTCCTCTGGTCCTAGACTCCCCCACTACAGGAAACATCATCTCCACATCCACTCTATCTGTGTCCTCTGGTCCTAGACTCCCCCACTACAGGAAACATCCTCTCCACATCCACTCTATCAGTGCCCCCTGGTCCTAGACTCCCCCACTAAAGGAAACATCCTCTCCACATCCACTCTATCTGTGTCCTCTGGTCCTAGACTCCCCCACTAGGAAACATCCTCTCTACATCCACTCTATCTGTTTCCTCTGGTCCTAGACTCCCCCACTAGGAAACATCCTCTCCACATCCACTCTATCTGTGCCCTCTGGTCCTAGACTCCTCCACTACAGGAAACATCGTCTCCACATCCACTCTATCTGTGTCCTCTGGTCCTAGACTCCCCACCTACAGGAAACATCATCTCCACATCCACTCTTTCTGTGTCCTCTGGTCCTAGACTCCCCCACTATATGAAACATCCTCTCCACATCCACTCTATCTGTGTCCTCTGGTCCTAGACTCCCCCACTACAGGAAACATCCTCTCCACATCCACTCTATCTGTGTCCTCTGGTCCTAGACTCCCCCACTATAGGAAACATCCTCTGAACATCCACTCTATCTGTGTCCTCTGGTCCTAGACTCCCCCACTAGGAAACATCCTCTCTACCTCCACTCTATCTGTGTCCTCTGGTCCTAGACTCCCCCACTAGGAAACATCCTCTCCACATCCACTCTATCTGTGCCCTCTGGTCCTAGACTCCCCCACTACAGGAAACATCCTCTCCACATCCACTCTATCTGTGTCCTCTGGTCCTAGACTCCCCCACTAGGAAACATCCTCTCTACATCCACTCTATCTGTTTCCTCTGGTCCTAAACTCCCCCACTACAGGAAACATCCTCTCCACATCCACTCTATCTGTGCCCTCTGGTCCTAGACTCCTCCACTACAGGAAACATCCTCTCCACATCCACTCTATCTGTGTCCTCTGGTCCTAGACTCCCCCACTACAGGAAACATCCTCTCCACATCCACTCTATCTGTGTCCTCTGGTCCTAGACTCCCCCACTATATGAAACATCCTCTCCACATCCACTCTATCTGTGTCCTCTGGTCCTAGACTCCCCCACTACAGGAAACATCATCTCCACATCCACTCGATCTGTGTCCTCTGTTCCTAGACTCCCGCACTACAGGAAACATCCTCTCCACATCCACTCTATCTGTGTCCTCTGGTCCTAGACTCCCGCACTACAGGAAACATCCTCTCCACATCCACTCTATCTGTGTCCTCTGGTCCTAGACTCCCCCACTATATGAAACATCCTCTCCACATCCACTCTATCTGTGTCCTCTGGTCCTAGACTCCCCCACTACAGGAAACATCATCTCCACATCCACTCTATTTGTGTCCTCTGGTCCTAGACTCCCCCACTACAGGAAACATCATCTCCACATCCACTCTATCTGTGTCCTCTGGTCCTAGACTCCCCAACTGCAGGAAACATCATCTCCACATCCACTCTATCTGTGTCCTCTGGTCCTAGACTCCCCCACTATATGAAACATCCTCTCCACATCCACTCTATCTGTGTTCTCTGGTCCTAGACTCCCCCATAATATGAAACATCCTCTCCACATCCACTCTATCTGTGTCCTCTGGTCCTAGACTCCCCCACTACAGGAAACATCATCTCCACATCCACTCTATCTGTGTCCTCTAGTCCTAGACTCCCCCACTATAGGAAACATCCTCTCCACATCCACTCTATCTGTGTCCTCTGGTCCTAGACTCCCCAACTACAGGAAACATCATCTCCACATCCACTCTTTCTGTGTCCTCTGGTCCTATACTCCCCCACTATAGGAAACATCCTCTCCACATCCACTCCACCTGTGTCCTCTGGTCCTAGACTCCCCCACTAAAGGAAACATCATCTCCACATCCACTCTATCTGTGTCCTCTGGTCCTTGACTCCCCCACTATAGGAAACATCCTCTCCACATCCACTCTATCTGTGTCCTCTGGTCCTAGACTCCCCAACTACAGGAAACATCATCTCCACATCCACTCTATCTGTGTCCTCTGGTCCTAGACTCCCCCACTATAGGAAACATCCTCTCCGCATCCACTCTATCTGTGTCCTCTGGTCCTAGACTCCCTAAACACAGGAAACATCATCTCCACATCCACTCTATCTGTGTCCTCTGGACCTAGACTCCCCCACTATATGAAACATCCTCTCCACATTCAGTCTATCTGTGTCCTCTGGTCCTAGACTCCCCAACTACAGGAAACATCATCTCCACATCCACTCTATCTGTGTCCTCTGGTCCTAGACTCCCCCACTATATGAAACATCCTCTCCACATACACTCTATCTGTGTCCTCTGGTCCTAGACTCCCCCACAACAGGAAACATCATCTCCACATCCACTCTATCTGTGTCCTCTGGTCCTAGACTCCCCCACTATAGGAAACATCCTCTCCACATCCACTCTATCTGTGTCCTCTGGTCCTAGACTCCCCAACTACAGGAAACATCATCTCCACATCCACTCTATCTGTGTCCACTGGTCCTAGACTCCCACATTGCAGGAAAAATCTTCTCCACATCAACTCTATCTGGTCCTAGACTCCCCCACCAGGGGCAGCACACTTTCCCCATCCAGTCTATCTGTGTCCTCTGGTCCTAGACTCCCCCACTATATGAAACATCCTCTCCACATCCACTCTATCTGTGTCCTCTCGTCCTAGACTCCCCAACTACAGGAAACATCATCTCCACATCCACTCTATCTGTGTCCTCTGGTCCTAGACTCCCCCACTATAGGAAACATCCTCTCCACATCCACTCTATCTGTGTCCTCTGGTCCTAGACTCCCCCACTATATGAAACATCCTCTCCACAAACACTCTATCTGTGTCCTCTGGTCCTAGACTCCCCAACTAAAGGAAACATCATCTCCACATCCACTCTATCTGTGTCCTCTGGTCCTAGACTCCCCGACTATATGAAACATCCTCTCCACATCCACTCTATCTGTGTCCTCTGGTCCTAGACTCCCCCACTACAGGAAACATCATCTCCACATCCGCTCTATCTGTGTCCTCTGGTCCTAGACTGCCCCACTATAGGAAACATCCTCTCCACATTAACTCTATCTGTGGTCCTAGACTCCCCAACTACAGGAAACATCATCTACACACCACTCTATCTGTGTCCTCTGGTCCTTGACTCCCCCACTATAGGAAACATCCTCTCCACATCCACTCTATCTGTGTCCTCTGGTCCTAGACTCCCCAACTACAGGAAACATCATCTCCACATCCACTCAATCTGTGTCCTCTGGTCCTAGACTCCCCCACTATAGGAAACATCCTCTCCACATCCACTCTATCTGTGTCCTCTGGTCCTAGACTCCCCCACTACAGGAAACATCATCTCCACATCCACTCTATCTGTGTCCTCTGGTCCTAGACTCCCCCACCATAGGAAACATCCTCTCCACATCCACTCTATCTGTGTCCTCTGGTCCTAGACTTCCCAACTACAGGAAACATCATCTCCACATCCACTCTCTCTGTGTCCTCTGGTCCTAGACTCCCCCACTATAGGAAACATCCTCTCCACATCCACTCTACCTGTGTCCTCTGGTCCTAGACTCCCCCACTACAGGAAACATCATCTCCACATCCACTCTATCTGTGTCCTCTGGTCCTAGACTCCCCCACTATAGGAAACATCCTCTCCACATCCACTCTATCTGTGTCCTCTGGTCCTAGACTCCCCAACTACAGGAAACATCATCTCCACATCCACTCTATCTGTGTCCTCTGGTCCTAGACTCCCCCACTATAGAAAACATCCTCTCCGCATCCACTCTATCTGTGTCCTCTGGTCCTAGACTCCCCCACTATATGAAACATCCTCTCCACATCCACTCTATCTGTGTCCTCTGGTCCTAGACTCCCCAACTACAGGAAACATCATCTCCACATCCACTCTATCTGTGTCCTCTGGTCCTAGACTCCCCCACTATAGGAAACATCCTCTCCACATCCACTCTATCTGTGTCCTCTGGTCCTAGACTCCCCCACTATAGGAAACATCCTCTCCACATCCACTCTATCTGTGTCCTCTGGTCCTAGACTCCCCAACTACAGGAAACATCATCTCCACATCCACTCTATCTGTCTCCACAGGTCCTAGACTCCCCCATTGCAGGAAAAATCTTCTCCACATCCACTCTATCTGGTCCTAGACTCCCCCACCAGGGGCAGCACACTTTCTCCATCCAGTCTATCTGTGTCCTCTGGTCCTAGACTCCCCCACTATATGAAACATGCTCTCGACATCCACTCTATCTGTGTCCTCTCGTCCTAGACTTCCCAACTACAGGAAACATCATCTCCACATCCACTCTATCTGTGTCCTCTGGTCCTAGACTCCCCCACTATAGGAAACATCCTCTCCACATCCACTCTATCTGTGTCCTCTGGTCCTAGACTCCCCCACTACAGGAAACATCATCTCCACATCCACTCTATCTGTGTCCTCTGGTCCTAGACTCACCCACTACAGGAAACATCCTCTCCACATACACTCTGTCTGTATCCTCTTGTCTTAGACTCCCCCACTACAGGAAACATCCTCTCCACATCCACTCTATCAGTGCCCCCTGGTCCTAGACTCCCCCACTAAAGGAAACATCCTCTCCACATCCACTCTATCTGTGTCCTCTGGTCCTAGATTCCCCCACTAGGAAACATCCTCTCTACATCCACTCTATCTGTTTCCTCTGGTCCTAGACTCCCCCACTAGGAAACATCCTCTCCACATCCACTCTATCTGTGCCCTCTGGTCCTAGACTCCTCCACTACAGGAAACATCCTCTCCACATCCACTCTATCTGTGTCCTCTGGTCCTAGACTCCCCCACTACAGGAAACATCCTCTCCACATCCACTCTATCTGTGTCCTCTGGTCCTAGACTCCCCAAATGCAGGAAACATCATCTCCACATCCACTCTATCTGTGTCCTCTGGTCCTAGACTCCCCCACTATATGAAACATCCTCTCCACATCCACTCTATCTGTGTCCTCTGATCCTAGACTCCCCCACTACAGGAAACATCATCTCCACATCCACTCTATCTGTGTCCTCTGGTCCTAGACTCCCCCACTACAGGAAACATCATCTCCACATCCACTCTATCTGTGTCCTCTGGTCCTAGACTCCCCAAATGCAGGAAACATCATCTCCACATCCACTCTATCTGTCTCCTCTGGTCCTAGACTCCCCCACTATAGGAAACATCCTCTCCACATCCACTCTATCTGTGTCCTCTGGTCCTAGACTCCCCCACTATATGAAACATCCTCTCCACATTCACTCTATCTGTGTCCTCTGGTCCTAGACTCCCCAACTAAAGGAAACATCATCTCCACACCACTCTATCTGTGTCCTCTGGTCCTTGACTCCCCCACTATAGGAAACATCCTCTCCACATCCACTCTATCTGTGTCCTCTGGTCCTAGACTCCCCAACTACAGAAACATCATCTCCACATCCACTCAATCTGTGTCCTCTGGTCCTAGACTCCCCCACTATAGGAAACATCCTCTCCACATCCACTCTATCTGTGTCCTCTGGTCCTAGACTCCCCCACTACAGGAAACATCATCTCCACATCCACTCTATCTGTGTCCTCTGGTCCTAGACTCCCCCACCATAGGAATCATCCTCTCCACATCCACTCTATCTGTGTCCTCTGGTCCTAGACTCCCCAACTACAGGAAACATCATCTCCACATCCACTCTCTCTGTGTCCTCTGGTCCTAGACTCCCCCACTATAGGAAACATCCTCTCCACATCCACTCTACCTGTGTCCTCTGGTCCTAGACTCCCCCACTACAGGAAACATCATCTCCACATCCACTCTATCTGTGTCCTCTGGTCCTAGACTCCCCCACTATAGGAAACATCCTCTCCACATCCACTCTATCTGTGTCCTCTGGTCCTAGACTCCCCAACTACAGGAAACATCATCTCCACATCCACTCTATCTGTGTCCTCTGGTCCTAGACTCCCCCACTATAGAAAACATCCTCTCCGCATCCACTCTATCTGTGTCCTCTGGTCCTAGACTCCCCCACTATATGAAACATCCTCTCCACATCCACTCTATCTGTTTCCTCTGGTCCTAGACTCCCCAACTACAGGAAACATCATCTCCACATCCACTCTATCTGTGTCCTCTGGTCCTAGACTCCCCCACTATAGGAAACATCCTCTCCACATCCACTCTATCTGTGTCCTCTGGTCCTAGACTCCCCCACTATAGGAAACATCCTCTCCACATCCACTCTATCTGTGTCCTCTGGTCCTAGACTCCCCAACTACAGGAAACATCATCTCCACATCCACTCTATCTGTCTCCACAGGTCCTAGACTCCCCCATTGCAGGAAAAATCTTCTCCACATCCACTCTATCTGGTCCTAGACTCCCCCACCAGGGGCAGCACACTTTCTCCATCCAGTCTATCTGTGTCCTCTGGTCCTAGACTCCCCCACTATATGAAACATGCTCTCGACATCCACTCTATCTGTGTCCTCTCGTCCTAGACTTCCCAACTACAGGAAACATCATCTCCACATCCACTCTATCTGCGTCCTCTGGTGCTAGACTCCCCCACTATAGGAAACATCCTCTCCACATCCACTCTATCTGTGTCCTCTGGTCCTAGACTCCCCCACTACAGGAAACATCATCTCCACATCCACTCTATCTGTGTCCTCTGGTCCTAGACTCACCCACTACAGGAAACATCCTCTCCACATACACTCTGTCTGTATCCTCTTGTCTTAGACTCCCCCACTACAGGAAACATCCTCTCCACATCCACTCTATCAGTGCCCCCTGGTCCTAGACTCCCCCACTAAAGGAAACATCCTCTCCACATCCACTCTATCTGTGTCCTCTGGTCCTAGATTCCCCCACTAGGAAACATCCTCTCTACATCCACTCTATCTGTTTCCTCTGGTCCTAGACTCCCCCACTAGGAAACATCCTCTCCACATCCACTCTATCTGTGCCCTCTGGTCCTAGACTCCTCCACTACAGGAAACATCCTCTCCACATCCACTCTATCTGTGTCCTCTGGTCCTAGACTCCCCCACTACAGGAAACATCCTCTCCACATCCACTCTATCTGTGTCCTCTGGTCCTAGACTCCCGCACTACAGGAAACATCCTCTCCACATCCACTCTATCTGTGTCCTCTGGTCCTAGACTCCCCCACTATATGAAACATCCTCTCCACATCCACTCTATCTGTGTCCTCTGATCCTAGACTCCCCCACTACAGGAAACATCATCTCCACATCCACTCTATCTGTGTCCTCTGGTCCTAGACTCCCCCACTACAGGAAACATCATCTCCAAATCCACTCTATCTGTGTCCTCTGGTCCTAGACTCCCCAAATGCAGGAAACATCATCTCCACATCCACTCTATCTGTGTCCTCTGGTCCTAGACTCCCCCACTATAGGAAACATCCTCTCCACATCCACTCTATCTGTGTCCTCTGGTCCTAGACTCCCCCACTATATGAAACATCCTCTCCACATTCACTCTATCTGTGTCCTCTGGTCCTAGACTCCCCAACTAAAGGAAACATCATCTCCACATCCACTCTATCTGTGTCCTCTGGTCCTAGACTCCCCGACTATATGAAACATCCTCTCCACATCCACTCTATCTGTGTCCTCTGGTCCTAGACTCCCCCACTACAGGAAACATCATCTCCACATCCACTCTATCTGTGTCCTCTGGTCCTAGACTGCCCCACTATAGGAAACATCCTCTCCACATTAACTCTATCTGTGTCCTCTGGTCCTAGACTCCCCCACTAGGAAACATCCTCTCTACATCCACTCTATCTGTTTCCTCTGGTCCTAGACTCCCCCACTAGGAAACATCCTCTCCACATCCACTCTATCTGTGTCCTCTGGTCCTAGACTCCCCAACTACAGGAAACATCATCTCCACATCCACTCAATCTGTGTCCTCTGGTCCTAGACTCCCCCACTATAGGAAACATCCTCTCCACATCCACTCTATCTGTGTCCTCTGGTCCTAGACTCCCCCACTACAGGAAACATCATCTCCACATCCACTCTATCTGTGTCCTCTGGTCCTAGACTCCCCCACCATAGGAAACATCCTCTCCACATCCACTCTATCTGTGTCCTCTGGTCCTAGACTCCCCAACTACAGGAAACATCATCTCCACATCCACTCTCTCTGTGTCCTCTGGTCCTAGACTCCCCCACTATAGGAAATATCCTCTCCACATCCGCTCTACCTGTGTCCTCTGGTCCTAGACTCCCCCACTACAGGAAACATCATCTCCACATCCACTCTATCTGTGTCCTCTGGTCCTAGACTCCCCCACTATAGGAAACATCCTCTCCACATCCACTCTATCTGTGTCCTCTGGTCCTAGACTCCCCAACTACAGGAAACATCATCTCCACATCCACTCTATCTGTGTCCTCTGGTCCTAGACTCCCCCACTATAGAAAACATCCTCTCCGCATCCACTCTATCTGTGTCCTCTGGTCCTAGACTCCCCCACTATATGAAACATCATCTCCACATCCACTCTATCTGTGTCCTCTGCTCCTAGACTCCCCCACTATATGAAACATCCTCTCCACATCCACTCTATCTGTGTCCTCTGGTCCTAGACTCCCCAACTACAGGAAACATCATCTCCACATCCACTCTATCTGTGTCCTCTGGTCCTAGACTCCCCCACTATAGGAAACATCCTCTCCACATCCACTCTATCTGTGTCCTCTGGTCCTAGACTCCCCCACTATAGGAAACATCCTCTCCACATCCACTCTATCTGTGTCCTCTGGTCCTAGACTCCCCCACTATAGGAAACATCCTCTCCACATCCACTCTATCTGTGTCCTCTGGTCCTAGACTCCCCCACTATAGGAAACATACTCTCCACATCCACTCTATCTGTGTCCTCTGGTCCTAGACTCCCCCACTACAGGAAACATCCTCTCCACATCCACTCTATCTGTGTCCTCTAGTCCTAGACTCCCGCACTACAGGAAACATCCTCTCCACATCCACTCTATCTGTGTCCTCTGGTCCTAGACTCCCCCACTATATGAAACATCCTCTCCACATCCACTCTATCTGTGTCCTCTGGTCCTAGACTCCCCCACTACAGGAAACATCATCTCCACATCCACTCTATCTGTGTCCTCTGGTCCTAGACTCCCCCACTACAGGAAACATCATCTCAAAAATCCACTCTATCTGTGTCCTCTGGTCCTAGACTCCCCAACTGCAGGGAACATCATCTCCACATCCACTCTATCTGTGTCCTCTGGTCCTAGACTCCCCCACTATATGAAACATCCTCTCCACATCCACTCTATCTGTGTCCTCTGGTCCTAGACTCCCCCACTAGGAAACATCCTCTCCACATCCACTCTATCTGTGCCCTCTGGTCCTAGACTCCTCCACTACAGGAAACATCCTCTCCACATCCACTCTATCTGTGTCCTCTGGTCCTAGACTCCCCCACTACAGGAAACATCCTCTCCACATCCACTCTATCTGTGTCCTCTGGTCCTAGACTCCCCCACTACAGGAAACGTCATCTCCACATTCACTCTATCTGTGTCCTCTGGTCCTAGACTCCCCCACTATATGAAACATCCTCTCCACATCCACTCTATCTGTGTCCTCTGGTCCTAGACTCCCCCACTAACGGAAACATCATCTCCACATCCACTCTATCTGTGTCCTCTGGTCCTAGACTCCCCCACTATAGGAAACATCCTCTCCACATCCACTCTATCTGTGTCCTCTGGTCCTAGACTCCCCAACTACAGGAAACATCATCTCCACATCCACTCTTTCTGTGTCCTCTGGTCCTATACTCCCCCACTATAGGAAACATCCTCTCCACATCCACTCCACCTGTGTCCTCTGGTCCTAGACTCCCCCACTAAAGGAAACATCATCTCCACATCCACTCTATCTGTGTCCTCTGGTCCTAGACTCCCCCACTATAGGAAACATCCTCTCCACATCCACTCTATCTGTGTCCTCTGGTCCTAGACTCCCCAACTACAGGAAACATCATCTCCACATCCACTCTATCTGTGTCCTCTGGTCCTAGACTCCCCCACTATAGGAAACATCCTCTCCGCATCCACTCTGTGTCCTCTGGTCCTAGACTCCCCAAACACAGGAAACATCATCTCCACATCCACTCTATCTGTGTCCTCTGGTCCTAGACTCCCCCACTATATGAAACATCCTCTCCACATTCAGTCTATCTGTGTCCTCTGGTCCTGGACTCCCCAACTACAGGAAACATCATCTCCACATCCACTCTATCTGTGTCCTCTGGTCCTAGACTCCCCCACTATATGAAACATCCTCTCCACATACACTCTATCTGTGTCCTCTGGTCCTAGACTCCCCCACAACAGGAAACATCATCTCGACATCCACTCTATCTGTGTCCTCTGGTCCTAGACTCCCCCACTATAGGAAACATCCTCTCCACATCCACTCTATCTGTGTCCTCTGGTCCTAGACTCCCCAACTACAGGAAACATCATCTCCACATCCACTCTATCTGTGTCCACTGGTCCTAGACTCCCCCATTGCAGGAAAAATCTTCCCCACATCAACTCTATCTGGTCCTAGACTCCCCCACCAGGGGCAGCACACTTTCCCCATCCAGTCTATCTGTGTCCTCTGGTCCTAGACTCCCCCACTATATGAAACATCCTCTCCACATCCACTCTATCTGTGTCCTCTCGTCCTAGACTCCCCAACTACAGGAAACATCATCTCCACATCCACTCTATCTGTGTCCTCTGGTCCTAGACTCCCCCACTATAGGAAACATCCTCTCCACATCCACTCTATCTGTGTCCTCTGGTCCTAGACTCCCCCACTACAGGAAACATCATCTCCACATCCACTCTATCTGTGTCCTCTGGTCCTAGACTCCCCCACTACAGGAAACATCCTCTCCACATCCACTCTGTCTGTATCCTCTTGTCTTAGACTCCCCCACTACAGGAAACATCCTCTCCACATCCACTCTATCAGTGCCCCCTGGTCCTAGACTCCCCCACTATAGGAAACATCCTCTCCACATCCACTCTATCTGTGTCCTCTGGTCCTAGACTCCCCCACTAGGAAACATCCTCTCTACATCCACTCTATCTGTTTCCTCTGGTCCTAGACTCCCCCACTACGAAACATCCTCTCCACATCCACTCTATCTGTGTCCTCTCGTCCTAGACTCCCCCACTACAGGAAACATCATCTCCACATCCACTCTATCTGTGTCCTCTGGTCCTAGACTCCCCCACTACAGGAAACATCATCTCCACATCCACTCTATCTGTGTCCTCTGGTCCTAGACTCCCCCACCATAGGAAACATCCTCTCCACATCCACTCTATCTGTGTCCTCTGGTCCTAGACTCCCCAACTACAGGAAACATCATCTCCACATCCACTCTCTCTGTGTCCTCTGGTCCTAGACTCCCCCACTATAGGAAATATCCTCTCCACATCCGCTCTACCTGTGGTCCTAGACTCCCCCACTACAGGAAACATCATCTCCACATCCACTCTATCTGTGTCCTCTGGTCCTAGACTCCCCCACTATAGGAAACATCCTCTCCACATCCACTCTATCTGTGTCCTCTGGTCCTAGACTCCCCAACTACAGGAAACATCATCTCCACATCCACTCTATCTGTGTCCTCTGGTCCTAGACTCCCCCACTATAGAAAACATCCTCTCCGCATCCACTCTATCTGTGTCCTCTGGTCCTAGACTCCCCCACTATATGAAACATCATCTCCACATCCACTCTATCTGTGTCCTCTGCTCCTAGACTCCCCCACTATATGAAACATCCTCTCCACATCCACTCTATCTGTGTCCTCTGGTCCTAGACTCCCCAACTACAGGAAACATCATCTCCACATCCACTCTATCTGTGTCCTCTGGTCCTAGACTCCCCCACTATAGGAAACATCCTCTCCACATCCACTCTATCTGTGTCCTCTGGTCCTAGACTCCCCCACTATAGGAAACATCCTCTCCACATCCACTCTATCTGTGTCCTCTGGTCCTAGACTCCCCCACTATAGGAAACATCCTCTCCACATCCACTCTATCTGTGTCCTCTGGTCCTAGACTCCCCCACTATAGGAAACATCCTCTCCACATCCACTCTATCTGTGTCCTCTGGTCCTAGACTCCCCCACTATAGGAAACATCCTCTCCACATCCTCTCTATCTGTGTCCTCTGGTCCTAGACTCCCCCACTACAGGAAACATCCTCTCCACATCCACTCTATCTGTGTCCTCTGGTCCTAGACTCCCGCACTACAGGAAACATCCTCTCCACATCCACTCTATCTGTGTCCTCTGGTCCTAGACTCCCCCACTATATGAAACATCCTCTCCACATCCACTCTATCTGTGTCCTCTGGTCCTAGACTCCCCACTACAGGAAACACCATCTCCACATCCACTCTATCTGTGTCCTCTGGTCCTAGACTCCCCCACTACAGGAAACATCATCTCAACATCCACTCTATCTGTGTCCTCTGGTCCTAGACTCCCCAACTGCAGGAAACATCATCTCCACATCCACTCTATCTGTGTCCTCTGGTCTAGACTCCCCCACTATATGAAACATCCTCTCCACATCCATTCTATCTGTGTCCTCTGGTCCTAGACTCCCCCACTAGGAAACATCCTCTCCACATCCACTCTATCTGTGCCCTCTGGTCCTAGACTCCTCCACTACAGGAAACATCCTCTCCACATCCACTCTATCTGTGTCCTCTGGTCCTAGCCTCCCCCACTACAGGAAACATCCTCTCCACATCCACTCTATCTGTGTCCTCTGGTCCTAGACTCCCCCACTACAGGAAACATCATCTCCACATCCACTCTATCTGTGTCCTCTGGTCCTAGACTCCCCAACTGCAGGAAACATCATCTACACATCCACTCTATCTGTGTCCTCTGGTCCTAGACTCCCCCACTATATGAAACATTCTCTCCACATCCACTCTATCTGTGTCCTCTTGTCCTAGACTCCCCCACTAGGAAACATCCTCTCCACATCCACTCTATCTGTGCCCTCTGGTCCTAGACTCCCCCACTACAGGAAACATCCTCTCCACATCCACTCTATCTGTGTCCTCTGGTCCTAGACTCCCCCACTACAGGAAACATCATCTCCACATCCACTCTATCTGTGTCCTCTGGTCCTAGACTCCCCCACTATATGAAACATCCTCTCCACATCCACTCTATCTGTGTCCTCTGGTCCTAGACTCCCCCACTACAGGAAACATCATCTCCACATCCACTCTATCTGTGTCCTCTGGTCCTAGACTCCCCCACTATAGGAAACATCCTCTCCACATCCACTCTATCTGTGTCCTCTGGTCCTAGACTCCCCAACTACAGGAAACATCATCTCCACATCCACTCTCTCTGTGTCCTCTGGTCCTATACTCCCCCACTATAGGAAACATCCTCTCCACATCCACTCCACCTGTGTCCTCTGGTCCTAGACTCCCCCACTACAGGAAACATCATCTCCACATCCACTCTATCTGTGTCCTCTGGTCCTAGACTCCCCCACTACAGGAAACATCATCTCCACATCCACTCTATCTGTGTCCTCTGGTCCTAGACTCCCCCACTAGGAAACATCCTCTCTACATCCACTCTATCTGTGTCCTCTGGTCCTAGACTCCCCCACTAGGAAACATCCTCTCCACATCCACTCTATCTGTGTCCTCTGGTCCTAGACTCCCCAACTGCAGGAAACATCATCTCCACATCCACTCTATCTGTGTCCTCTGGTCCTAGACTCCCCCACTATATGAAACATCCTCTCCACATCCATTCTATCTGTGTCCTCTGGTCCTAGACTCCCCCACTAGGAAACATCCTCTCCACATCCACTCTATCTGTGCCCTCTGGTCCTAGACTCCTCCACTACAGGAAACATCCTCTCCACATCCACTCTATCTGTGTCCTCTGGTCCTAGCCTCCCCCACTACAGGAAACATCCTCTCCACATCCACTCTATCTGTGTCCTCTGGTCCTAGACTCCCCCACTACAGGAAACATCCTCTCCACATCCACTCTATCTGTGCCCTCTGGTCCTAGACTCCCCCACTACAGGAAACATCCTCTCCACATCCACTCTATCTGTGTCCTCTGGTCCTAGACTCCCCCACTACAGGAAACATCATCTCCACATCCACTCTATCTGTGTCCTCTGGTCCTAGACTCCCCCACTATATGAAACATCCTCTCCACATCCACTCTATCTGTGTCCTCTGGTCCTAGACTCCCCCACTACAGGAAACATCATCTCCACATCCACTCTATCTGTGTCCTCTGGTCCTAGACTCCCCCACTATAGGAAACATCCTCTCCACATCCACTCTATCTGTGTCCTCTGGTCCTAGACTCCCCAACTACAGGAAACATCATCTCCACATCCACTCTCTCTGTGTCCTCTGGTCCTATACTCCCCCACTATAGGAAACATCCTCTCCACATCCACTCCACCTGTGTCCTCTGGTCCTAGACTCCCCCACTACAGGAAACATCATCTCCACATCCACTCTATCTGTGTCCTCTGGTCCTAGACTCCCCCACTACAGGAAACATCATCTCCACATCCACTCTATCTGTGTCCTCTGGTCCTAGACTCCCCCACTAGGAAACATCCTCTCTACATCCACTCTATCTGTGTCCTCTGGTCCTAGACTCCCCCACTAGGAAACATCCTCTCCACATCCACTCTATCTGTGTCCTCTGGTCCTAGACTCCCAACTGCAGGAAACATCATCTCCACATCCACTCTATCTGTGTCCTCTGGTCCTAGACTCCCCACTATTTGAAACATCCTCTCCACATCCATTCTATCTGTGTCCTCTGGTCCTAGACTCCCCCACTAGGAAACATCCTCTCCACATCCACTCTATCTGTGCCCTCTGGTCCTAGACTCCTCCACTACAGGAAACATCCTCTCCACATCCACTCTATCTGTGTCCTCTGGTCCTAGCCTCCCCCACTACAGGAAACATCATCTCCACATCCACTCTATCTGTGTCCTCTGGTCCTAGACTCCCCCACTACAGGAAACATCATCTCCACATCCACTCTATCTGTGTCCTCTGGTCCTAGACTCCCCAACTGCAGGAAACATCATCTACACATCCACTCTATCTGTGTCCTCTGGTCCTAGACTCCCCCACTATATGAAACATTCTCTCCACATCCACTCTATCTGTGTCCTCTTGTCCTAGACTCCCCCACTAGGAAACATCCTCTCCACATCCACTCTATCTGTGCCCTCTGGTCCTAGACTCCCCCACTACAGGAAACATCCTCTCCACATCCACTCTATCTGTGTCCTCTGGTCCTAGACTCCCCCACTACAGGAAACATCATCTCCACATCCACTCTATCTGTGTCCTCTGGTCCTAGACTCCCCCACTATATGAAACATCCTCTCCACATCCACTCTATCTGTGTCCTCTGGTCCTAGACTCCCCCACTACAGGAAACATCATCTCCACATCCACTCTATCTGTGTCCTCTGGTCCTAGACTCCCCCACTATAGGAAACATCCTCTCCACATCCACTCTATCTGTGTCCTCTGGTCCTAGACTCCCCAACTACAGGAAACATCATCTCCACATCCACTCTCTCTGTGTCCTCTGGTCCTATACTCCCCCACTATAGGAAACATCCTCTCCACATCCACTCCACCTGTGTCCTCTGGTCCTAGACTCCCCCACTACAGGAAACATCATCTCCACATCCACTCTATATGTGTCCTCTGGTCCTAGACTCCCCCACTATAGGAAACATCCTCTCCACATCCACTCTATCTGTGTCCTCTGGTCCTAGACTCCCTAACTACAGGAAACATCATCTCCACATCCACCCTATCTGTGTCCTCTGGTCCTAGACTCCCCCACTATAGGAAACATCCTCTCCGCATCCACTCTATCTGTGTCCTCTGGTCCTAGACTCCCCAAACACAGGAAACATCATATCCACATCCACTCTATCTGTGTCCTCTGGACCTAGACGCCACCACTATATGAAACATCCTCTCCACATTCAGTCTATCTGTGTCCTCTGGTCCTAGACACCCCAACTACAGGAAACATCATCTCCACATCCACTCTATCTGTGTCCTCTGGTCCTAGACTCCCCCACTATATGAAACTTCCTCTCCACATACACTCTACCTGTGTCCTCTGGTCCTAGACTCCCCACAACAGGAAACATCCTCTCCACATCCACTCTATCTGTGTCCTCTGGTCCTAGACTCCCCAACTACAGGAAACATCATCTCCACATCCACTCTGTCTGTATCCTCTTGTCTTAGACTCCCCCACTACAGGAAACATCCTCTCCACATCCAGTCTATCTGTGCCCTCTGGTCCTAGACTCCCCCACTATAGGAAACATCCTCTCCACATCCATTCTATCTGTGTCCTCTGGTCCTAGACTCCCCCACTAGGAAACATCCTCTCTACATCCACTCTATCTGTGTCCTCTGGTCCAAGACTCCCCCACTATAGGAAACATCCTCTCCACATGCACTCTATCTGTGTCCTCTCGTCCTAGACTCCCCAACTACAGGAAACATCATCTCCACATCCACTCTATCTGTGTCCTCTGGTCCTAGACTCCCCCATTTTAGGAAACATCCTCTCTACATCCACTCTATCAGTGTCCTCTGGTCCTAGACTCCCCCACTAGGAAACATCCTCTCCGCATCCACTCTATCTGTGTCCTCTGGTCCTAGACTCCCCCAATATATGAAACATCCTCTCCACATTCACTCTATCTGTGTCCTCTGGTCCTAGACTCCCCAGCTACAGGAAACATCATCTCCACATCCACTCTATCGGTGTCCTCTGGTCCTAGACTCCCCCACTATATGAGACATCCTCTCCACATCCACTCTATCTGTGTCCTCTGGTCCTAGACTCCCCCACTACAGGAAACATCATCTCCACATCCACTCTATCTGTGTCCTCTGGTCCTAGACTACCCCACTATATGAAACATCCTCTCCACATCCACTCTATCTGTGTCCTCTGGTCCTAGACTCCCCCACTATAGGAAACATCCTCTCCACATCCACTCTATCTGTGTCCTCTGGTCCTAGACTCCCCAACTACAGGAAACATCATCTCCACATGCACTCTATCTGTGTCCTCTGGTCCAAGACTCCCCCACTATAGGAAACATCCTCTCCACATGCACTCTATCTGTGTCCTCTCGTCCTAGACTCCCCTACTACAGGAAACATCATCTCCACATCCACTCTATCTGTGTCCTCTGGTCCTAGACTCCCCCATTTTAGGAAACATCCTCTCTACATCCACTCTATCTGTGTCCTCTGGTCCTAGACTCCCCCACTAGGAAACACCCTCTCCGCATCCACTCTATCTGTGTCCTCTGGTCCTAGACTCCCCCAATATATGAAACATCCTCTCCACATTCACTCTATCTGTGTCCTCTGGACCTAGAATCCCCAACTACAGGAAACATCATCTCCACATCCACTCTATCTGTGTCCTCTGGTCCTAGAGTCCCTCACTATAGGAAACATCCTCTCCACATCCACTCTATCTGTGTCCTCTGGTCCTAGACTCCCCAACTACAGGAAACATCATCTCCACATCCACTCTATCTGTGTCCTCTGGTCCAAGACTCCCCCACTATAGGAAACATCCTCTCCACATGCACTCTATCTGTGTCCTCTCGTCCTAGACTCCCCAACTACAGGAAACATCATCTCCACATCCACTCTATCTGTGTCCTCTGGTCCTAGACTCCCCCATTTTAGGAAACATCCTCTCCGCATCCACTCTATCTGTGTCCTCTGGTCCTAGACTCCCCCAATATATGAAACATCCTCTCCACATTCACTCTATCTGTGTCCTCTGGTCCTAGACTCCCCAACTACAGGAAACATCATCTCCACATCCACTCTATCTGTGTCCTCTGGTCCTAGACTCCCCAACTACAGGAAACATCATCTCCACATCCACTCTGTCTGTATCCTCTTGTCTTAGACTCCCCCACTACAGGAAACATCCTCTCCACATCCAGTCTATCTGTGCCCTCTGGTCCTAGACTCCCCCACTATAGGAAACATCCTCTCCACATCCATTCTATCTGTGTCCTCTGGTCCTAGACTCCCCCACTAGGAAACATCCTCTCTACATCCACTCTATCTGTGTCCTCTGGTCCAAGACTCCCCCACTATAGGAAACATCCTCTCCACATGCACTCTATCTGTGTCCTCTCGTCCTAGACTCCCCAACTACAGGAAACATCATCTCCACATCCACTCTATCTGTGTCCTCTGGTCCTAGACTCCCCCATTTTAGGAAACATCCTCTCTACATCCACTCTATCAGTGTCCTCTGGTCCTAGACTCCCCCACTAGGAAACATCCTCTCCGCATCCACTCTATCTGTATCCTCTGGTCCTAGACTCCCCCAATATATGAAACATCCTCTCCACATTCACTCTATCTGTGTCCTCTGGTCCTAGACTCCCCAGCTACAGGAAACATCATCTCCACATCCACTCTATCTGTGTCCTCTGGTCCTAGACTCCCCCACTATATGAAACATCCTCTCCACATCCACTCTATCTGTGTCCTCTGGTCCTAGACTCCCCCACTACAGGAAACATCATCTCCAGATCCACTCTATCTGTGTCCTCTGGTCCTAGACTACCCCACTATATGAAACATCCTCTCCACATCCACTCTATCTGTGTCCTCTGGTCCTAGACTCCCCCACTATAGGAAACATCCTCTCCACATCCACTCTATCTGTGTCCTCTGGTCCTAGACTCCCCAACTACAGGAAACATCATCTCCACATCCACTCTATCTGTGTCCTCTGGTCCAAGACTCCCCCACTATAGGAAACATCCTCTCCACATGCACTCTATCTGTGTCCTCTCGTCCTAGACTCCCCAACTACAGGAAACATCATCTCCACATCCACTCTATCTGTGTCCTCTGGTCCTAGACTCCCCCATTTTAGGAAACATCCTCTCTACATCCACTCTATCTGTGTCCTCTGGTCCTAGACTCCCCCACTAGGAAACACCCTCTCCGCATCCACTCTAACTGTGTCCTCTGGTCCTAGACTCCCCCAATATATGAAACATCCTCTCCACATTCACTCTATCTGTGTCCTCTGGACCTAGACTCCCCAACTACAGGAAACATCATCTCCACATCCACTCTATCTGTGTCCTCTGGTCCTAGAGTCCCCCACTATAGGAAACATCCTCTCCACATCCACTCTATCTGTGTCCTCTGGTCCTAGACTCCCCAACTACAGGAAACATCATCTCCACATCCACTCTATCTGTGTCCTCTGGTCCAAGACTCCCCCACTATAGGAAACATCCTCTCCACATGCACTCTATCTGTGTCCTCTCGTCCTAGACTCCCCAACTACAGGAAACATCATCTCCACATCCACTCTATCTGTGTCCTCTGGTCCTAGACTCCCCCAATATATGAAACATCCTCTCCACATCCACTCTATCTGTGTCCTCTGGTCCTAGACTCCCCAACTACAGGAAACATCATCTCCACATCCACTCTATCTGTGTCCTCTGGTCCTAGACTCCCCCACTATAGGAAACATCCTCTCCACATCCTCTCTATCTGTGTCCTCTCGTCCTAGATTCCCCAACTACAGGAAAGATCATCTCCACATCCACTCTATCTGTGTCCTCTGGTCCTAGACTCCCCCACTATAGGAAACATCCTCTCCACATCCACTCTATCTGTGTCCTCTGGTCCTAGACTCCCCCACTACAGGAAACATCATCTCCACATCGACTCTATCTGTGTCCTCTGGTCCTAGACTCCCCCACTAGGAAACATCCTCTCTGCATCCACTCTATCTGTGTCCTCTGGTCCTAGACTCCCCCACTAGGAAACATCCTCTCCACATCCACTCTATCTGTGCCCTCTGGTCCTAGACTCCCCCACTACAGGAAACATCATCTCCACATCCACTCTATCTGTGTCCTCTGGTCCTAGACTCCCCCACTACAGGAAACATCCTCTCCACATCCACTCTATCTGTGTCCTCTGGTCCTAGACTCCCCCACTACAGGAAACATCCTCTCCACATCCACTCTATCTGTGTCCTCTGGTCCTAGACTCCCCCAATATATGAAACATCCTCTCCACATCCACTCTACCTGTGTCCTCTGGTCCTAGACTCCCCCACTACAGGAAACATCATCTCCACATCCACTCTATCTGTGTCCTCTGGTCCTAGACTCCCCCACTATAGGAAACATCCTCTCCACATCCACTCTATCTGTGTCCTCTGGTCCTAGACTCCCCAACTACAGGAAACATCATCTCCACATCCACTCTATCTGTGTCCTCTGGTCCTAGACTCCCCAACTACAGGAAACATCACCTCCACATCCACTCTATCTGTGTCCTCTGGTCCTAGACTCCCCCACTATAGGAAACATCCTCTCCACATCCACTCTATCTGTGTCCTCTGGTCCTAGACTCCCCAACTACAGGAAACATCATCTCCACATCCACTCTATCTGTGTCCTCTGGTCCTAGACTCCCCCACTATATGAAACATCCTCTCCACATCCACTCTATCTGTGTCCTCTGGTCATAGACTCCCCAACTACAGGAAACATCATCTCCACATCCGCTCTATCTGTGTCCTCTGGTCCTAGACTCCCCCACTATATGAAACATCCTCTCCACATCCACTCTATCTGTGTCCTCTGGTCCTAGACTCCCCCACTACAGGAAACATCATCTCCACATCCACTCTATCTGTGTCCTCTGGTCCTAGACTCCCCCACTATAGGAAACATCCTCTCCACATCCACTCTATCTGTGTCCTCTGGTCCTAGACTCCCCAACTACAGGAAACATCATCTCCACATCCACTCTATCTGTGTCCTCTGGTCCAAGACTCCCCCACTATAGGAAACATCCTCTCCACATGCACTCTATCTGTCTCCTCTCGTCCTAGACTCCCCAACTACAGGAAACATCATCTCCACATCCACTCTATCTGTGTCCTCTGGTCCTAGACTCCCCCATTTTAGGAAACATCCTCTCTACATCCACTCTATCTGTGTCCTCTGTTCCTAGACTCCCCCACTAGGAAACATCCTCTCCGCATCCACTCTATCTGTGTCCTCTGGTCCTAGACTCCCCCAATATATGAAACATCCTCTCCACATTCACTCTATCTGTGTCCTCTGGTCCTAGACTCCCCAACTACAGGAAACATCATCTCCACATCCACTCTATCTGTGTCCTCTGGTCCTAGACTCCCCCACTATATGAAACATTCTCTCCACATCCACTCTATCTGTGTCCTCTGGTCCTAGACTCCCCCACTACAGGAAACATCATCTCCACATCCACACTATCTGTGTCCTCTGGTCCTAGACTACCCCACTATAGGAAACATCCTCTCCACATCCACTCTATCAGTGTCCTCTGGTCCTAGACTCCCCAACTACAGGAAACATCATCTCCACATCCACTCTATCTGTGTCCACTGGTCCTAGACTCCCCCACTATAGGAAACATCCTCTCCACATCCTCTCTATCTGTGTCCTCTAGTCCTAGACTCCCCCAATATATGAAACATCCTCTCCACATTCAGTCTATCTGTGTCCTCTGGTCCTAGACACCCCAACTACAGGAAACATCATCTCCACATCTACTCTATCTGTGTCCTCTGGTCCTAGACTCCCCCACTATATGAAACATCCTCTCCACATACACTCTATCTGTGTCCTCTGGTCCTAGACTCCCCCACAACAGGAAACATCATCTCCACATCCACTCTATCTGTGTCCTCTGGTCCTAGACTCCCCAACTACAGGAAACATCATCTCCACATCCACTCTATCTGTGTCCTCTGGTCCTAGACTCCCCCACTATAGGAAACATCCTCTCCACATCCTCTCTATCTGTGTCCTCTCGTCCTAGATTCCCCAACTACAGGAAACATCATCTCCACATCCACTCTATCTGTGTCCTCTGGTCCTAGACTCCCCCACTATAGGAAACATCCTCTCCACATCCACTCTACCTGTGTCCTCTGGTCCTAGACTCCCACACTACAGGAAACATCATCTCCACATCCACTCTATCTGTGTCCTCTGGTCCTAGACTCCCCCACTATAGAAAACATCCTCTCCACATCCACTCTATCTGTGTCCTCTGGTCCTAGACTCCCCAACTACAGGAAACATCATCTCCACATCCACTCTATCTGTGTCCTCTGGTCCTAGACTCCCCAACTACAGGAAACATCACCTCCACATCCACTCTATCTGTGTCCTCTGGTCCTAGACTCTCCCACTATAGGAAACATCCTCTCCACATCCACTCTATCTGTGTCCTCTGGTCCTAGACTCCCCAACTACAGGAAACATCATCTCCACATCCACTCTATCTGTGTCCTCTGGTCCTAGACTCCCCCACTATATGAAACATCCTCTCCACATCCACTCTATCTGTCTCCTCTCGTCCTAGACTCCCCAACTACAGGAAACATCATCTCCACATCCACTCTATCTGTGTCCTCTGGTCCTAGACTCCCCCATTTTAGGAAACATCCTCTCTACATCCACTCTATCTGTGTCCTCTGTTCCTAGACTCCCCCATTAGGAAACATCCTCTCCGCATCCACTCTATCTGTGTCCTCTGGTCCTAGACTCCCCCAATATATGAAACATCCTCTCCACATTCACTCTATCTGTGTCCTCTGGTCCTAGACTCCCCAACTACAGGAAACATCATCTCCACATCCACTCTATCTGTGTCCTCTGGTCCTAGACTCCCCCACTATATGAAACATTCTCTCCACATCCACTCTATCTGTGTCCTCTGGTCCTAGACTCCCCCACTATAGGAAACATCATCTCCACATCCACACTATCTGTGTCCTCTGGTCCTAGACTACCCCACTATAGGAAACATCCTCTCCACATCCACTCTATCAGTGTCCTCTGGTCCTAGACTCCCCAACTACAGGAAACATCATCTCCACATCCACTCTATCTGTGTCCACTGGTCCTAGACTCCCCCACTATAGGAAACATCCTCTCCACATCCTCTCTATCTGTGTCCTCTAGTCCTAGACTCCCCCAATATATGAAACATCCTCTCCACATTCAGTCTATCTGTGTCCTCTGGTCCTAGACTCCCCAACTACAGGAAACATCATCTCCACATCCACTCTATCTGTGTCCTCTGGTCCTAGACTCCCCCACTATAGGAAACATCCTCTCCACATCCTCTCTATCTGTGTCCTCTCGTCCTAGATTCCCCAACTACAGGAAACATCATCTCCACATCCACTCTATCTGTGTCCTCTGGTCCTAGACTCCCCCACTATAGGAAACATCCTCTCCACATCCACTCTATCTGTGTCCTCTGGTCCTAGACTCCCACACTACAGGAAACATCATCTCCACATCCACTCTATCTGTGTCCTCTGGTCCTAGACTCCCCCACTATAGAAAACATCCTCTCCACATCCACTCTATCTGTGTCCTCTGGTCCTAGACTCCCCAACTACAGGAAACATCATCTCCACATCCACTCTATCTGTGTCCTCTGGTCCTAGACTCCCCAACTACAGGAAACATCACCTCCACATCCACTCTATCTGTGTCCTCTGGTCCTAGACTCTCCCACTATAGGAAACATCCTCTCCACATCCACTCTATCTGTGTCCTCTGGTCCTAGACTCCCCAACTACAGGAAACATCATCTCCACATCCACTCTATCTGTGTCCTCTGGTCCTAGACTCCCCCACTATATGAAACATCCTCTCCACATCCACTCTATCTGTGTCCTCTGGTCCTAGACTCCCCAACTACAGGAAACATCATCTCCACATCCACTCTATCTGTGTCCTCTGGTCCTAGACTCCCCCACTATATGAAATATCCTCTCCACATCCACTCTATCTGTGTCCTCTGGTCCTAGACTCCCCCACTACAGGAAACATCCTCTCCACATCCACTCTATCTGTGTCCTCTGGTCCTAGACTCCCCCACTACAGGAAACATCCTCTCCACATCCACTCTATCTGTGTCCTCTGGTCCTAGACTCCCCCACTACAGGAAACATCCTCTCCACATCCACTCTATCTGTGTCCTCTGGTCCTAGACTCCCCCAATATATGAAACATCCTCTCCACATCCACTCTACCTGTGTCCTCTGGTCCTAGACTCCCCCACTACAGGAAACATCATCTCCACATCCACTCTATCTGTGTCCTCTGGTCCTAGACTCCCCCACTATAGGAAACATCCTCTCCACATCCACTCTATCTGTGTCCTCTGGTCCTAGACTCCCCAACTACAGGAAACATCATCTCCACATCCACTCTATCTGTGTCCTCTGGTCCTAGACTCCCCAACTACAGGAAACATCACCTCCACATCCACTCTATCTGTGTCCTCTGGTCCTAGACTCCCCCACTATAGGAAACATCCTCTCCACATCCACTCTATCTGTGTCCTCTGGTCCTAGACTCCCCAACTACAGGAAACATCATCTCCACATCCACTCTATCTGTGTCCTCTGGTCCTAGACTCCCCCACTATATGAAACATCCTCTCCACATCCACTCTATCTGTGTCCTCTGGTCCTAGACTCCCCAACTACAGGAAACATCATCTCCACATCCACTCTATCTGTGTCCTCTGGTCCTAGACTCCCCCACTATATGAAACATCCTCTCCACATCCACTCTATCTGTGTCCTCTGGTCCTAGACTCCCCCACTACAGGAAACATCATCTCCACATCCACTCTATCTGTGTCCTCTGGTCCTAGACTCCCCCACTATAGGAAACATCCTCTCCACATCCACTCTATCTGTGTCCTCTGGTCCTAGACTCCCCAACTACAGGAAACATCATCTCCACATCCACTCTATCTGTGTCCTCTGGTCCAAGACTCCCCCACTATAGGAAACATCCTCTCCACATGCACTCTATCTGTCTCCTCTCGTCCTAGACTCCCCAACTACAGGAAACATCATCTCCACATCCACTCTATCTGTGTCCTCTGGTCCTAGACTCCCCCATTTTAGGAAACATCCTCTCTACATCCACTCTATCTGTGTCCTCTGTTCCTAGACTCCCCCACTAGGAAACATCCTCTCCGCATCCACTCTATCTGTGTCCTCTGGTCCTAGACTCCCCCAATATATGAAACATCCTCTCCACATTCACTCTATCTGTGTCCTCTGGTCCTAGACTCCCCAACTACAGGAAACATCATCTCCACATCCACTCTATCTGTGTCCTCTGGTCCTAGACTCCCCCACTATATGAAACATCCTCTCCACATCCACTCTATCTGTGTCCTCTGGTCCTAGACTCCCCCACTACAGGAAACATCATCTCCACATCCACACTATCTGTGTCCTCTGGTCCTAGACTACCCCACTATAGGAAACATCCTCTCCACATCCACTCTATCAGTGTCCTCTGGTCCTAGACTCCCCAACTACAGGAAACATCATCTCCACATCCACTCTATCTGTGTCCACTGGTCCTAGACTCCCCCACTATAGGAAACATCCTCTCCACATCCTCTCTATCTGTGTCCTCTAGTCCTAGACTCCCCCAATATATGAAACATCCTCTCCACATTCAGTCTATCTGTGTCCTCTGGTCCTAGACACCCCAACTACAGGAAACATCATCTCCACATCCACTCTATCTGTGTCCTCTGGTCCTAGACTCCCCCACTATATGAAACATCCTCTCCACATACACTCTATCTGTGTCCTCTGGTCCTAGACTCCCCCACAACAGGAAACATCATCTCCACATCCACTCTATCTGTGTCCTCTGGTCCTAGACTCCCCAACTACAGGAAACATCATCTCCACATCCACTCTATCTGTGTCCTCTGGTCCTAGACTCCCCCACTATAGGAAACATCCTCTCCACATCCTCTCTATCTGTGTCCTCTCGTCCTAGATTCCCCAACTACAGGAAACATCATCTCCACATCCACTCTATCTGTGTCCTTTGGTCCTAGACTCCCCCACTATAGGAAACATCCTCTCCACATCCACTCTATCTGTGTCCTCTGGTCCTAGACTCCCCCACTACAGGAAACATCATCTCCACATCCACTCTATCTGTGTCCTCTGGTCCTAGACTCCCCCACTATAGGAAACATCCTCTCCACATCCACTCTATCTGTGTCCTCTGGTCCTAGGCTCCCCAACTACAGGAAACATCATCTCCACATCCACTCTATCTGTGTCCTCTGGTCCTAGACTCCCCAACTACAGGAAACATCACCTCCACATCCACTCTATCTGTGTCCTCTGGTCCTAGACTCCCCCACTATAGGAAACATCCTCTCCACATCCACTCTATCTGTGTCCTCTGGTCCTAGACTCCCCAACTACAGGAAACATCATCTCCACATCCACTCTATCTGTGTCCTCTGGTCCTAGACTCCCCCACTATATGAAACATCCTCTCCACATCCACTCTATCTGTGTCCTCTGGTCCTAGACTCCCCAACTACAGGAAACATCATCTCCACATCCACTCTATCTGTGTCCTCTGGTCCTAGACTCCCCCACTATATGAAATATCCTCTCCACATCCACTCTATCTGTGTCCTCTGGTCCTAGACTCCCCCACTACAGGAAACATCATCTCCACATCCACTCTATCTGTGTCCTCTGGTCCTAGACTCCCCCACTATAGGAAACATCCTCTCCACATCCACTCTATCTGTGTCCTCTGGTCCTAGACTCCCCAACTACAGGAAACATCATCTCCACATCCACTCTATCTGTGTCCTCTGGTCCAAGACTCCCCCACTATAGGAAACATCCTCTCCACATGCACTCTATCTGTCTCCTCTCGTCCTAGACTCCCCAACTACAGGAAACATCATCTCCACATCCACTCTATCTGTGTCCTCTGGTCCTAGACTCCCCCATTTTAGGAAACATCCTCTCTACACCCACTCTATCTGTGTCCTCTGTTCCTAGACTCCCCCACTAGGAAACATCCTCTCCGCATCCACTCTATCTGTGTCCTCTGGTCCTAGACTCCCCCAATACATGAAACATCCTCTCCACATTCACTCTATCTGTGTCCTCTGGTCCTAGACTCCCCAACTACAGGAAACATCATCTCCACATCCACTCTATCTGTGTCCTCTGGTCCTAGACTCCCCCACTATATGAAACATCCTCTCCACATCCACTCTATCTGTGTCCTCTGGTCCTAGACTCCCCCACTACAGGAAACATCATCTCCACATCCACACTATCTGTGTCCTCTGGTCCTAGACTACCCCACTATAGGAAACATCCTCTCCACATCCACTCTATCAGTGTCCTCTGGTCCTAGACTCCCCAACTACAGGAAACATCATCTCCACATCCACTCTATCTGTGTCCTCTGGTCCTAGACTCCCCCACTATAGGAAACATCCTCTCCACATCCTCTCTATCTGTGTCCTCTAGTCCCAGACTCCCCCAATATATGAAACATCCTCTCCACATTCAGTCTATCTGTGTCCTCTGGTCCTAGACACCCCAACTACAGGAAACATCATCTCCACATCCACCTAATCTGTGTCCTCTGGTCCTAGACTCCCCCACTATATGAAACATCCTCTCCACATACACTCTATCTGTGTCCTCTGGTCCTAGACTCCCCCACAACAGGAAACATCATCTCCACATCCACTCTATCTGTGTCCTCTGGTCCTGGACTCCCCCACTATAGGAAACATCCTCTCCACATCCACTCTATCTGTGTCCTCTGGTCCTAGACTCCCCAACTACAGGAAACATCATCTCCACATCCACTCTGTCTGTATCCTCTTGTCTTAGACTCCCCCACTACAGGAAACATCCTCTCCACATCCACTCTATCTGTGTCCTCTGGTCCTAGACTCCCCCACTATAGGAAACATCCTCTCCACATCCATTCTATCTGTGTCCTCTGGTCCTAGACTCCCCCACTAGGAAACATCCTCTCTATATCCACTCTATCTGTGTCCTCTGGTCCAAGACTCCCCCACTATAGGAAACATCCTCTCCACATGCACTCTATCTGTGTCCTCTCGTCCTAGTCTCCCCAACTACGGGAAACATCATCTCCACATCCACTCTATCTGTGTCCTCTGGTCCTAGACTCCCCCATTTTAGGAAACATCCTCTCTACATCCACTCTATCTGTGTCCTCTGGTCCTAGACTCCCCACTAGGAAACATCCTCTCCGCATCCACTCTATCTGTGTCCTCTGGTCCTAAACTCCCCCAATATATGAAACATCCTCTCCACATTCACTCTATCTGTGTCCTCTGGTCCTAGACTCCCCAGCTACAGGAAACATCATCTCCACATCCACTCTATCTGTGTCCTCTGGTCCTAGACTCCCCCACTATATGAAACATCCTCTCCACATCCACTCTATCTGTGTCCTCTGGTCCTAGACTCCCCCACTACAGGAAACATCATCTCCACATCCACTCTATCTGTGTCCTCTGGTTCTAGACTACCCCACTATATGAAACATCCTCTCCACATCCACTCTATCTGTGTCCTCTGGTCCTAGACTCCCCCACTACAGGAAACATAATCTCCACATCCACTCTATCTGTGTCCTCTGGTCCTAGACTCCCCACTATAGGAAACATCCTCTCCACATCCACTCTATCTGTGTCCTCTGGTCCTAGACTCCCCAACTACAGGAAACATCATCTACACATCCACTCTATCTGTGTCCTCTGGTCCAAGACTCCCCCACTATAGGAAACATCCTCTCGACATGCACTCTATCTGTGTCCTCTCGTCCTAGACTCCCCAACTACAGGAAACAAAATCTCCACATCCACTCTATCTGTGTCCTCTGGTCCTAGACTCCCCCATTTTAGGAAACATCCTCTCTGCATCCACTCTATCTGTGTCCTCTGGTCCTAGACTCCCCCACTAGGAAACATCCTCTCCGCATCCACTCTATCTGTGTCCTCTGGTCCTAGACTCCCCCAATATATGAAACATCCTCTCCACATTCACTCTATCTGTGTCCTCTGGTCCTAGACTCCCCAACTACAGGAAACATCATCTCCACATCCACTCTATCTGTGTCCTCTGGTCCTAGACTCCCCCACTATATGAAACATCCTCTCCACATCCACTCTATCTGTGTCCTCTGGTCCTAGACTCCCCCACTACAGGAAACATCATCTCCACATCCACTCTATCTGTGTCCTCTGGTCCTAGACTACCCCACTATAGGAAACATCCTCTCCACATCCACTCTATCTGTGTCCTCTGGTCCTAGACTCCCCAACTACAGGAAACATCATCTCCACATCCACTCTATCTGTGTCCTCTGGTCCTAGACTCCCCCACTATAGGAAACATCCTCTCCACATCCTCTCTATCTGTGTCCTCTTGTCCTAGATTCCCCAACTACAGGAAACATCATCTCCACATCCACTCTATCTGTGTCCTCTGGTCCTAGACTCCCCCACTATAGGAAACATCCTCTCCACATCCACTCTATCTGTGTCCTCTGGTCCTAGACTCCCCCACTACAGGAAACATCATCTCCACATCGACTCTATCTGTGTCCTCTGGTCCTAGAATCCCCCACTAGGAAACATCCTCTCTGCATCCACTCTATCTGTGTCCTCTGGTCCTAGACTCCCCCACTAGGAAACATTCTCTCCACATCCACTCTAACTGTGCCCTCTGGTCCTAGACTCCCCCACTACAGGAAACATCCTCTCCACATCCACTCTATCTGTGTCCTCTGGTCCTAGACTCCCCCACTACAGGAAACATCCTCTCCACATTCACTCTATCTGTGTCCTCTGGTCCTAGACTCCCCCACTACAGGAAACATCCTCTCCACATCCACTCTATCTGTGTCCTCTGGTCCTAGACTCCCCCAATATATGAAACATCCTCTCCACATCCACTCTACCTGTGTCCTCTGGTCCTAGACTCCCCCACTACAGGAAACTTCATCTCCACATCCACTCTATCTGTGTCCGCTGGTCCTAGACTCCCCCACTATAGGAAACATCCTCTCCACATCCACTCTGTCTGTGTCCTCTGGTCCTAGACTCCCCAACTACAGGAAACATCATCTCCACATCCACTCTATCTGTGTCCTCTGGTCCTAGACTCCCCAACTACAGGAAACATCACCTCCACATCCACTCTATCTGTGTCCTCTGGTCCTAGACTCCCCCACTATAGGAAACATCCTCTCCACATCCACTCTATCTGTGTCCTCTGGTCCTAGACTCCCCAACTACAGGAAACATCATCTCCACATCCACTCTATCTGTGTCCTCTGGTCCTAGACTCCCCCACTATATGAAACATCCTCTCCACATCCACTCTATCTGTGTCCTCTGGTCCTAGACTCCCCAACTACAGGAAACATCATCTCCACATCCACTCTATCTGTGTCCTCTGGTCCTAGACTCCCCCACTATATGAAACATCCTCTCCACATCCACTCTATCTGTGTCCTCTGGTCCTAGACTCCCCCACTACAGGAAACATCATCTCCACATCCACTCTATCTGTGTCCTCTGGTCCTAGACTCCCCCACTATAGGAAACATCCTCTCCACATCCACTCTATCTGTGTCCTCTGGTCCTAGACTCCCCCAATATATGAAACATCCTCTCCACATTCACTCTATCTGTGTCCTCTGGTCCTAGACTCCCCAGCTACAGGAAACATCATCTCCACATCCACTCTATCTGTGTCCTCTGGTCCTAGACTCCCCCACTATATGAAACATCCTCTCGACATCCACTCTATCTGTGTCCTCTGGTCCTAGACTCCCCCACTACAGGAAACATCATCTCCACATCCACTCTATCTGTGTCCTCTGGTCCTAGACTACCCCACTATATGAAACATCCTCTCCACATCCACTCTATCTGTGTCCTCTGGTCCTAGACTCCCCCACTACAGGAAACATCATCTCCACATCCACTCTATCTGTGTCCTCTGGTCCTAGACTCCCCCACTATAGGAAACATCCACTCCACATCCACTCTATCTGTGTCCTCTGGTCCTAGACTCCCCAACTACAGGAAACATCATCTCCACATCCACTCTATCTGTGTCCTCTGGTCCAAGACTCCCCCACTATAGGAAACATCCTCTCCACATGCACTCTATCTGTGTCCTCTCGTCCTAGACTCCCCAACTACAGGAAACATCATCTCCACATCCACTCTATCTGTGTCCTCTGGTCCTAGACTCCCCCATTTTAGGAAACATCCTCTCTACATCCACTCTATCTGTGTCCTCTGTTCCTAGACTCCCCCACTAGGAAACATCCTCTCCACATCCACTCTATCTGTGTCCTCTGGTCCTAGACTCCCCCACTACAGGAAACATCCTCTGCACATTCACTCTATCTGTGTCCTCTGGTCCTAGACTCCCCCACTACAGGAAACATCCTCTCCAC
This sequence comes from Hypanus sabinus, assembly GCF_030144855.1. NCBI lineage: Eukaryota > Metazoa > Chordata > Chondrichthyes > Myliobatiformes > Dasyatidae > Hypanus > Hypanus sabinus. Next base: position 57,968 of record NW_026779088.1, read on the forward strand.
ATCCACTCTATCTGTGTCCTCTGGTCCTAGACTCCCCCAATATATGAAACATCCTCTCCACATCCACTCTACCTGTGTCCTCTGGTCCTAGACTCCCCCACTACAGGAAACATCATCTCCACATCCACTCTATCTGTGTCCTCTGGTTCTAGACTACCCCACTATATGAAACATCCTCTCCACATCCACTCTATCTGTGTCCTCTGGTCCTAGACTCCCCCACTACAGGAAACATAATCTCCACATCCACTCTATCTGTGTCCTCTGGTCCTAGACTCCCCCACTATAGGAAACATCCTCTCCACATCCACTCTATCTGTGTCCTCTGGTCCTAGACTCCCCAACTACAGGAAACATCATCTACACATCCACTCTATCTGTGTCCTCTGGTCCAAGACTCCCCCACTATAGGAAACATCCTCTCGACATGCACTCTATCTGTGTCCTCTCGTCCTAGACTCCCCAACTACAGGAAACATCATCTCCACATCCACTCTATCTGTGTCCTCTGGTCCTAGACTCCCCCATTTTAGGAAACATCCTCTCTGCATCCACTCTATCTGTGTCCTCTGGTCCTAGACTCCCCCACTAGGAAACATCCTCTCCGCATCCACTCTATCTGTGTCCTCTGGTCCTAGACTCCCCCAATATATGAAACATCCTCTCCACATTCACTCTATCTGTGTCCTCTGGTCCTAGACTCCCCAACTACAGGAAACATCATCTCCACATCCACTCTATCTGTGTCCTCTGGTCCTAGACTCCCCCACTATATGAAACATCCTCTCCACATCCACTCTATCTGTGTCCTCTGGTCCTAGACTCCCCCACTACAGGAAACATCATCTCCACATCCACTCTATCTGTGTCCTCTGGTCCTAGACTACCCCACTATAGGAAACATCCTCTCCACATCCACTCTATCTGTGTCCTCTGGTCCTAGACTCCCCAACTACAGGAAACATCATCTCCACATCCACTCTATCTGTGTCCTCTGGTCCTAGACTCCCCCACTATAGGAAACATCCTCTCCACATCCTCTCTATCTGTGTCCTCTCGTCCTAGATTCCCCAACTACAGGAAACATCATCTCCACATCCACTCTATCTGTGTCCTCTGGTCCTAGACTCCCCCACTATAGGAAACATCCTCTCCACATCCACTCTATCTGTGTCCTCTGGTCCTAGACTCCCCCACTACAGGAAACATCATCTCCACATCGACTCTATCTGTGTCCTCTGGTCCTAGAATCCCCCACTAGGAAACATCCTCTCTGCATCCACTCTATCTGTGTCCTCTGGTCCTAGACTCCCCCACTAGGAAACATTCTCTCCACATCCACTCTATCTGTGCCCTCTGGTCCTAGACTCCCCCACTACAGGAAACATCCTCTCCACATCCACTCTATCTGTGTCCTCTGGTCCTAGACTCCCCCACTACAGGAAACATCCTCTCCACATTCACTCTATCTGTGTCCTCTGGTCCTAGACTCCCCCACTACAGGAAACATCCTCTCCACATCCACTCTATCTGTGTCCTCTGGTCCTAGACTCCCCCAATATATGAAACATCCTCTCCACATCCACTCTACCTGTGTCCTCTGGTCCTAGACTCCCCCACTACAGGAAACATCATCTCCACATCCACTCTATCTGTGTCCTCTGGTCCTAGACTCCCCCACTATAGGAAACATCCTCTCCACATCCACTCTGTCTGTGTCCTCTGGTCCTAGACTCCCCAACTACAGGAAACATCATCTCCACATCCACTCTATCTGTGTCCTCTGGTCCTAGACTCCCCAACTACAGGAAACATCACCTCCACATCCACTCTATCTGTGTCCTCTGGTCCTAGACTCCCCCACTATAGGAAACATCCTCTCCACATCCACTCTATCTGTGTCCTCTGGTCCTAGACTCCCCAACTACAGGAAACATCATCTCCACATCCACTCTATCTGTGTCCTCTGGTCCTAGACTCCCCCACTATATGAAATATCCTCTCCACATCCACTCTATCTGTGTCCTCTGGTCCTAGACTCCCCAACTACAGGAAACATCATCTCCACATCCACTCTATCTGTGTCCTCTGGTCCTAGACTCCCCCACTATATGAAACATCCTCTCCACATCCACTCTATCTGTGTCCTCTGGTCCTAGACTCCCCCACTACAGGAAACATCATCTCCACATCCACTCTATCTGTGTCCTCTGGTCCTAGACTCCCCCACTATAGGAAACATCCTCTCCACATCCACTCTATCTGTGTCCTCTGGTCCTAGACTCCCCCAATATATGAAACATCCTCTCCACATTCACTCTATCTGTGTCCTCTGGTCCTAGACTCCCCAGCTACAGGAAACATCATCTCCACATCCACTCTATCTGTGTCCTCTGGTCCTAGACTCCCCCACTATATGAAACATCCTCTCGACATCCACTCTATCTGTGTCCTCTGGTCCTAGACTCCCCCACTACAGGAAACATCATCTCCACATCCACTCTATCTGTGTCCTCTGGTCCTAGACTACCCCACTATATGAAACATCCTCTCCACATCCACTCTATCTGTGTCCTCTGGTCCTAGACTCCCCCACTACAGGAAACATCATCTCCACATCCACTCTATCTGTGTCCTCTGGTCCTAGACTCCCCCACTATAGGAAACATCCACTCCACATCCACTCTATCTGTGTCCTCTGGTCCTAGACTCCCCAACTACAGGAAACATCATCTCCACATCCACTCTATCTGTGTCCTCTGGTCCAAGACTCCCCCACTATAGGAAACATCCTCTCCACATGCACTCTATCTGTGTCCTCTCGTCCTAGACTCCCCAACTACAGGAAACATCATCTCCACATCCACTCTATCTGTGTCCTCTGGTCCTAGACTCCCCCATTTTAGGAAACATCCTCTCTACATCCACTCTATCTGTGTCCTCTGTTCCTAGACTCCCCCACTAGGAAACATCCTCTCCGCATCCACTCTATCTGTGTCCTCTGGTCCTAGACTCCCCCAATATATGAAACATCCTCTCCACATTCACTCTATCTGTGTCCTCTGGTCCTAGACTCCCCAACTACAGGAAACATCATCTCCACATCCACTCTATCTGTGTCCTCTGGTCCTAGACTCCCCCACTACAGGAAACATCATCTCCACATCCACTCTATCTGTGTCCTCTGGTCCTAGACTACCCCACTATAGGAAACATCCTCTCCACATCCACTCTATCAGTGTCCTCTGGTCCTAGACTCCCCAACTACAGGAAACATCATCTCCACATCCACTCTATCTGTGTCCTCTGGTCCTAGACTCCCCCACTATAGGAAACATCCTCTCCACATCCTCTCTATCTGTGTCCTCTCGTCCTAGATTCCCCAACTACAGGAAACATCATCTCCACATCCACTCTATCTGTGTCCTCTGGTCCTAGACTCCCCCAATATAGGAAACATCCTCTCCACATCCACTCTATCTGTGTCCTCTGGTCCTAGACTCCCCCACTACAGGAAACATCATCTCCACATCGACTCTATCTGTGTCCTCTGGTCCTAGACTCCCCCACTAGGAAACATCCTCTCTGCATCCACTCTATCTGTGTCCTCTGGTCCTAGACTCCCCCACTAGGAAACATCCTCTCCACATCCACTCTATCTGTGCCCTCTGGTCCTAGACTCCCCCACTACAGGAAACATCCTCTCCACATCCACTCTATCTGTGTCCTCTGGTCCTAGACTCCCCCACTACAGGAAACATCCTCTCCACATCCACTCTATCTGTGTCCTCTGGTCCTAGACTCCCCCACTACAGGAAACATCCTCTCCACATCCACTCTATCTGTGTCCTCTGGTCCTAGACTCCCCCAATATATGAAACATCCTCTCCACATCCACTCTACCTGTGTCCTCTGGTCCTAGACTCCCCCACTACAGGAAACATCATCTCCACATCCACTCTATCTGTGTCCTCTGGTCCTAGACTCCCCCACTATAGGAAACATCCTCTCCACATCCACTCTATCTGTGTCCTCTGGTCCTAGACTCCCCAACTACAGGAAACATCATCTCCACATCCACCCTATCGGTGTCCTCTGGTCCTAGACTCCCCCACTATAGGAAACATCCTCTCCGCATCCACTCTATCTGTGTCCTCTGGTCCTAGACTCCCCAACTACAGGAAACATCATCTCCACATCCACTCTATCTGTGTCCTCTGGTCCTAGACTCCCCCACTATATGAAACATCCTCTCCACATCCACTCTATCTGTGTCCTCTGGTCCTAGACTCCCCAACTACAGGAAACATCATCTCCACATCCACTCTATCTGTGTCCTCTGGTCCTAGACTCCCCCACTATATGAAACATCCTCTCCACATCCACTCTATCTGTGTCCTCTGGTCCTAGACTCCCCCACTACAGGAAACATCATCTCCACATCCACTCTATCTGTGTCCTCTGGTCCTAGACTCCCCCACTATAGGAAACATCCTCTCCACATCCACTCTATCTGTGTCCTCTGGTCCTAGACTCCCCAACTACAGGAAACATCATCTCCACATCCACTCTATCTGTGTCCTCTGGTCCAAGACTCCCCCACCATAGGAAACATCATCTCCACATGCACTCTATCTGTGTCCTCTCGTCCTAGACTCCCCAACTACAGGAAACATCATCTCCACATCCACTCTATCTGTGTCCTCTGGTCCTAGACTCCCCCATTTTAGGAAACATCCTCTCTACATCCACTCTATCTGTGTCCTCTGGTCCTAGACTCCCCCACTAGGAAACATCCTCTCCGCATCCACTCTATCTGTGTCCTCTGGTCCTATACTCCCCAAACACAGGAAACATCATCTCCACATCCACTCTATCTGTGTCCTCTAGTCCTAGACTCCCCCAATATATGAAACATCCTCTCCACATTCACTCTATCTGTGTCCTCTGGTCCTAGATTCCCCAACTACAGGAAACATCATCTCCACATCCACTCTATCTGTGTCCTCTGGTCCTAGACTACCCCACTATATGAAAGATCCTCTCCACATCCACTCTATCTGTGTCCTCTGGTCCTAGACTCCCCTACTACAGGAAACATCATCTCCACATCCACTCTATCTGTGTCCTCTGGTCCTAGACTCCCCCACTATAGGAAACATCCTCTCCACACCCACTCTATCTGTGTCCTCTGGTCCTAGACTCCCCAACTACAGGAAACATCATCTCCACATCCACTCTATCTGTGTCCTCTGGTCCAAGACTACCCCACTATAGGAAACATCCTCTCCACATGCACTCTATCTGTGTCCTCTCGTCCTAGACTCCCCAACTACAGGAAACATCATCTCCACATCCACTCTATCTGTGTCCTCTGGTCCTAGACTCCCCCATTTTAGGAAACATCCTCTCTACATCCACTCTATCTGTGTCCTCTGGTCCTAGACTCCCCCACTAGGAAACATCCTCTCCGCATCCACTCTATCTGTGTCCTCTGGTCCTAGACTCCCCAAACACAGGAAACATCATCTCCACATCCACTCTATCTGTGTCCTCTAGTCCTAGACTCCCCCAATATATGAAACATCCTCTCCACATTCACTCTATCTGTGTCCTCTGGTCCTAGATTCCCCAACTACAGGAAACATCATCTCCACATCCACTCTATCTGTGTCCTCTGGTCCTAGACTACCCCACTATATGAAAGATCCTCTCCACATCCACTCTATCTGTGTCCTCTGGTCCTAGACTCCCCTACTACAGGAAACATCATCTCCACATCCACTCTATCTGTGTCCTCTGGTCCTAGACTCCCCCACTATAGGAAACATCCTCTCCACACCCACTCTATCTGTGTCCTCTGGTCCTAGACTCCCCAACTACAGGAAACATCATCTCCACGTCCACTCTATCTGTGTCCTCTGGTCCTAGACTCCCCCACTATAGGAAACATACACTCCACATCCACTCTATCTGTGTCCTCTGGTCCTAGACTCCCCCATTACAGGAAACATCATCTCCACATCCACTCTCTCTGTGTCCTCTGGTCCTAGACTCTCCCACTATAGGAAACATCCTCTCCACATCCACTCTACCTGTGTCCTCTGGTCCTAGACTCCCCCACTACAGGAAACATCATCTCCACATCCACTCTATCTGTGTCCTCTGGTCCTAGACTCCCCCACTATAGGAAACATCCTCTCCACATCCACTCTATCTGTGTCCTCTGGTCCTAGACTCCCCAACTACAGGAAACATCATCTCCACATCCACTCTATCGGTGTCCTCTGGTCCTAGAATCCCCCACTATAGGAAACATCCTCTCCGCATCCACTCTATCTGTGTCCTCTGGTCCTAGACTCCCCAACTACAGGAAACATCATCTCCACATCCACTCTATCTGTGTCCTCTGGTCCTAGACTCCCCCACTATATGAAACATCCTCTCCACATCCACTCTATCTGTGTCCTCTGGTCCTAGACTCCCCAACTACAGGAAACATCATCTCCACATCCACTCTATCTGTGTCCTCTGGTCCTAGACTCCCCCACTATATGAAACATCCTCTCCACATCCACTCTATCTGTGTCCTCTGGTCCTAGACTCCCCCACTACAGGAAACATCATTTCCACATCCACTCTACCTGTGTCCTCTGGTCCTAGACTCCCCTACTGGGAAACATCCTCTCTGCATCCACTCTATCTGTGTCCTCTGGTCCTAGACTCCCCCACTAGGAAACATCCTCTCCACATCCACTCTATCTGTGCCCTCTGGTCCTAGACTCCCCCACTACAGGAAACATCCTCTCCGCATCCACTCTATCTGTGTCCTCTGGTCCTAGACTCCCCAACTACAGGAAACATCATCTCCACATCCACTCTATCTGTGTCCTCTGGTCCTAGACTCCCCCACTATATGAAACATCCTCTCCACAACCACTCTATCTGTGTCCTCTGGTCCTAGACTCCCCAACTACAGGAAACATCATCTCCACATCCACTCTATCTGTGTCCTCTGGTCCTAGACTCCCCCACTATATGAAACATCCTCTCCACATCCACTCTATCTGTGTCCTCTGGTCCTAGACTCCCCCACTACAGGAAACATCATCTCCACATCCACTCTATCTGTGTCCTCTGGTCCTAGACTCCCCCACTATAGGAAACATCCTCTCCACATCCACTCTATCTGTGTCCTCTGGTCCTAGACTCCCCAACTACAGGAAACATCATCTCCACATCCACTCTATCTGTGTCCTCTGGTCCAAGACTCCCCCACTATAGGAAACATCCTCTCCACATGCACTCTATCTGTGTCCTCTCGTCCTAGACTCCCCAACTACAGGAAACATCATCTCCACATCCACTCTATCTGTGTCCTCTGGTCCTAGACTCCCCCATTTTAGGAAACATCCTCTCTACATCCACTCTATCTGTGTCCTCTGGTCCTAGACTCCCCCACTAGGAAACCTCCTCTCCGCATCCACTCTATCTGTGTCCTCTGGTCCTAGACTCCCCAAACACAGGAAACATCATCTCCACATCCACTCTATCTGTGTCCTCTAGTCCTAGACTCCCCCAATATATGAAACATCTTCTCCACATTCACTCTATCTGTGTCCTCTGGTCCTAGATTCCCCAACTACAGGAAACATCATCTCCACATCCACTCTATCTGTGTCCTCTGGTCCTAGACTCCCCGACTATATGAAACATCCTCTCCACATCCACTCTATCTGTGTCCTCTGGTCCTAGACTCCCCCACTACAGGAAACATCATCTCCACATCCACTCTATCTGTGTCCTCTGGTCCTAGACTACACGACTATAGGAAACATCCTCTCCACATCCACTCTATCTGTGTCCTCTGGTCCTAGACTCCCCTAATACAGGAAACATCATCTCCACATCCACTCTATCTGTGTCCTCTGGTCCTAGACTCCCCCACTATAGGAAACATCCTCTCCACATCCTCTCTATCTGTGTCCTCTCGTCCTAGATTCCCCAACTACAGGAAACATCATCTCCACATCCACTCTATCTGTGTCCTCTGGTCCTAGACTCCCCCACTATAGGAAACATCCTCTCCACATCCACTCTATCTGTGTCCTCTGGTCCTAGACTCCCCCACTACAGGAAACATCATCTCCACATCGACTCTATCTGTGTCCTCTGGTCCTAGACTCCCCCACAAGGAAACATCCTCTCTGCATCCACTCTATCTGTGTCCTCTGGTCCTAGACTCCCCCACTAGGAAACATCCTCTCCACATCCACTCTATCTGTGCCCTCTGGTCCTAGACTCCCCCACTACAGGAAACATCCTCTCCACATCCACTCTATCTGTGTCCTCTGGTCCTAGACTCCGCCACTACAGGAAACATCCTCTCCACATCCACTCTATCTGTGTCCTCTGGTCCTAGACTCCCCCACTACAGGAAACATCCTCTCCACATCCACTCTATCTGTGTCCTCTGGTCCTAGACTCCCCCAATATATGAAACATCCTCTCCACATCCACTCTATCTGTGTCCTCTGGTCCTAGACTCCCTCACTACAGGAAACATCATCTCCACATCCACTCTATCTGTGTCCTCTGGTCCTAGACTCCCCCACTATAGGAAACATCCTCTCCACATCCACTCTATCTGTGTCCACCGGTCCTAGACTCCCCCACTACAGGAAACATCCTCTACACATCCACGCTATCTGTGTCCTCTGGTCCTAGACTCCCCCACTACAGGAAACAACCTCTCAACATCCACTGTCTGTATCCTCTTGTCTTAGACTCCCCCACTACAGGAAACATCCTCTCCATATCCACTCTATCTGTGCCCTCTGGTCCTAGACTCCCCCACTATAGGAAACATCCTCTCCACATCCACTCTATCTGTGTCCTCTGGTCCTAGTCTCCCCCACTAGGAAACATCCTCTCTACAGCCACTCTATCTGTGTCCTCTGGTCCTAGACTCCCCCACTAGGAAACATCCTCTCCACATCCACTCTATCTGTGCCCTCTGGTCCTAGACTCCTCCACTACAGGAAACATCCTCTCCACATCCACTCTATCTGTGTCCTCTGGTCCTAGACTCCCCCACTACAGGAAACATCCTCTCCACATCCACTCTATCTGTGTCCTCTGGGCCTAGACTCCCCCACTACATGAAACATCCTCTCCACATCCACTCTATCTGTGTCCTCTGGTCCTAGACTCCCCCACTACAGGAAACATCATCTCCACATCCACTCTATCTGTGTCCTCTGGTCCAAGACTCCCCCACTATAGGAAACATCCTCTCCACACCCACTCTATCTGTGTCCTCTGGTCCTAGACTCCCCAACTACAGGAAACATCATCTCCACATCCACTCTATCTGTGTCCTCTGGTCCTAGACTCCCCCACTATAGGAAATATCCTCTCCACATCCACTCTATCTGTGTCCTCTGGTCCTAGACTCCCCAACTACAGGAAACATCATCTCCACATCCACTCTATCTGTGTCCTCTGGTCCTAGACTCCCCCACTATAGGAAACATCCTCTCCGCATCCACTCTATCTGTGTCCTCTGGTCCTAGACTCCCCAAACACAGGACACATCATCTCCACATCCACTCTATCTGTGTCCTCTGGTCCTAGACTCTCCCACTATATGAAACATCCTCTCAACATCCACTCTATCTGTGTCCTCTGGTCCTAGACTCCCCAACTACAGGAAACATCATCTCCACATCCACTCTATCTGTGTCCTCTGGTCCTAGACTGCCCCACTATATGAAACATCCTCTCCACATCCACTCTATCTGTGTCCTCTGGTCCTAGACTCCCCCACTACAGGAAACATCATCTCCACATCCACTCTGTCTGTGCCCTCTGGTCCTAGACTCCCCCACTGCAGGAAACATCCTCTCCACATCCACTCTATCTGTGACCTTTTTTCCTAGACTCCCCCACTACAGGAAACATCCTCTCCACATCCACTCTATCTGTGTCCTCTGGTCCTAGACTCCCCCACTACAGGAAACATCATCTCCACATCCACTCTATCTGAGTCCTCTGGTCCTAGACTACCCCACTACATGAAACATCCTCTCCACATCCACTCTATCTGAGTCCTCTGGTCCTAGACTACCCCACTACATGAAACATCCTCTCCACATCCACTCTATCTGTGTCCTCTGGTCCTAGACTCCCTCACTACAGGAAACATCATCTCCACATCTACTCTATCTGTGTCCTCTGGTCCTAGACTCCCCCACTATAGGAAACGTCCTCTACACATCCACTCTATCTGTGTCCACCGGTCCTAGACTCCCCCACTACAGGAAACATCCTCTACACATCCACGCTATCTGTGTCCTCTGGTCCTAGACTCCCCCACTACAGGAAACATCCTCTCCACATCCACTCTGTCTGTATCCTCTTGTCTTAGACTCCCCCACTACAGGAAACATCCTCTCCATATCCACTCTATCTGTGCCCTCTGGTCCTAGACTCCCCCACTATAGGAAACATCCTCTCCACATCCACTCTATCTGTGTCATCTGGTCCTAGTCTCCCCCACTAGGAAACATCCTCTCTACAGCCACTCTATCTGTGTCCTCTGGTCCTAGACACCCCCACTAGGAAACATCCTCTCCACATCCACTCTATCTGTGCCCTCTGGTCCTAGACTCCTCCACTACAGGAAACATCCTCTCCACATCCACCCTATCTGTGTCCTCTGGTCCTAGACTCCCCCACTACAGGAAACATCCTCTCCACATCCACTCTATCTGTGTCCTCTGGTCCTAGACTCCCCCACTACATGAAACATCCTCTCCACATCCACTCTATCTGTGTCCTCTGGTCCTAGACTGCCCCACTATATGAAACATCCTCTCCACATCCACTCTATCTGTGTCCTCTGGTCCTAGACTCCCCCACTACAGGAAACATCATCTCCACATCCACTCTGTCTGTGCCCTCTGGTCCTAGACTCCCCCACTGCAGGAAACATCCTCTCCACGTCCACTCTATCTGTGACCTCTTTTCCTAGACTCCCCCACTACAGGAAACATCCTCTCCACATCCACTCTATCTGTGTCCTCTGGTCCTAGACTCCCACACTACAGGAAACATCATCTCCACATCCACTCTATCTGAGTCCTCTGGTCCTAGACTACCCCACTACATGAAACATCCTCTCCACATCCACTCTATCTGAGTCCTCTGGTCCTAGACTACCCCACTACATGAAACATCCTCTCCACATCCACTCTATCTGTGTCCTCTGGTCCTAGACTCCCTCACTACAGGAAACATCATCTCCACATCCACTCTATATGTGTCCTCTGGTCCTAGACTCCCCCACTATAGGAAACATCCTCTCCACATCCACTCTATCTGTGTCCACCGGTCCTAGACTCCCCCACTACAGGAAACATCCTCTACAAATCCAGGCTATCTGTGTCCTCTGGTCCTAGACTCCCCCACTACAGGAAACATCCTCTCCACATCCACTCTGTCTGTATCCTCTTGTCTTAGACTCCCCCACTACAGGAAACATCCTCTCCATATCCACTCTATCTGTGCCCTCTGGTCCTAGACTCCCCCACTATAGGAAACATCCTCTCCACATCCACTCTATCTGTGTCCTCTGGTCCTAGTCTCCCCCACTAGGAAACATCCTCTCTACAGCCACTCTATCTGTGTCCTCTGGTCCTAGACTCCCCCACTAGGAAACATCCTCTCCACATCCACTCTATCTGTGCCCTCTGGTCCTAGACTCCTCCACTACAGGAAACATCCTCTCCACATCCACTCTATCTGTGTCCTCTGGTCCTAGACTCCCCCACTACAGGAAACATCCTCTCCACATCCACTCTATCTGTGTCCTCTGGTCCTAGACTCCCCCACTACATGAAACATCCTCTCCACATCCACTCTATCTGTGTCCTCTGGTCCTAGACTCCCCCACTACAGGAAACATCATCTCCACATCCACTCTATCTGTGTCCTCTGGTCCAAGACTCCCCCACTATAGGAAACATCCTCTCCACACCCACTCTATCTGTGTCCTCTGGTCCTAGACTCCCCAACTACAGGAAACATCATCTCCACATCCACTCTATCTGTGTCCTCTGGTCCTAGACTCCCCCACTATAGGAAACATCCTCTCCACATCCACTCTATCTGTGTCCTCTGGTCCTAGACTCCCCAACTACAGGAAACATCATCTCCACATCCACTCTCTCTGTGTCCTCTGGTCCTAGACTCCCCCACTATAGGAAACATCCTCTCCACATCCACTCTACCTGTGTCCTCTGATCCTAGACTCCCCCACTACAGGAAACATCATCTCCACATCCACTCTATCTGTGTCCTCTGGTCCTAGACTCCCCCACTATAGGAAACATCCTCTCCACATCCACTCTATCTGTGTCCTCTGGTCCTAGACTCCCCAACTACAGGAAACATCATCTCCACATCCACTCTATCTGTGTCCTCTGGTCCTAGACTCCCCCACTATAGGAAACATCCTCTCCACATCCACTCTATCTGTGTCCTCTGGTCCTAGACTCCCCAACTACAGGAAATATCATCTCCACATCCACTCTATCTGTGTCCTTTGGCCCTAGACTCCCCCACTATAGGAAACATCCTCTCCGCATCCACTCTATCTGTGTCCTCTGGTCCTAGACTCCCCAAACACAGGAAACATCATCTCCACATCCACTCTATCTGTGTCCTCTGGTCCTAGACTCCCCCACTATAGGAAACATCCTCTGAACATCCACTCTATCTGTGTCCTCTGGTCCTAGACTCCCCCACTAGGAAACATCCTCTCTACCTCCACTCTATCTGTGTCCTCTGGTCCTAGACTCCCCCACTAGGAAACATCCTCTCCACACCCACTCTATCTGTGTCCTCTGGTCCTAGACTCCCCAACTACAGGAAACATCATCTCCACATCCACTCTATCTGTGTCCTCTGGTCCTAGACTCCCCCACTATAGGAAACATCCTCTCCACATCCACTCTATCTGTGTCCTCTGGTCCTAGACTCCCCAACTACAGGAAACATCATCTCCACATCCACTCTCTCTGTGTCCTCTGGTCCTAGACTCCCCCACTATAGGAAACATCCTCTCCACATCCACTCTACCTGTGTCCTCTGATCCTAGACTCCCCCACTACAGGAAACATCATCTCCACATCCACTCTATCTGTGACCTCTGGTCCTAGACTCCCCCACTATAGGAAACATCCTCTCCACATCCACTCTATCTGTGTCCTCTGGTCCTAGACTCCCCAACTACAGGAAACATCATCTCCACATCCACTCTATCTGTGTCCTCTGGTCCTAGACTCCCCCACTATAGGAAACATCCTCTCCACATCCACTCTATCTGTGTCCTCTGGTCCTAGACTCCCCAACTACAGGAAATGTCATCTCCACATCCACTCTATCTGTGTCCTTTGGCCCTAGACTCCCCCACTATAGGAAACATCCTCTCCGCATCCACTCTATCTGTGTCCTCTGGTCCTAGACTCCCCAAACACAGGAAACATCATCTCCACATCCACTCTATCTGTGTCCTCTGGTCCTAGACTCCCCCACTATAGGAAACATCCTCTGAACATCCACTCTATCTGTGTCCTCTGGTCCTAGACTCCCCCACTAGGAAACATCCTCTCTACCTCCACTCTATCTGTGTCCTCTGGTCCTAGACTCCCCCACTAGGAAACATCCTCTCCACATCCACTCTATCTGTGCCCTCTGGTCCTAGACTCCCCCACTACAGGAAACATCCTCTCCACATCCACTCTATCTGTGTCCTCTGGTCCTCGACTCCCCCACTACAGGAAACATCCTCTCCACATCCACTCTATCTGTGTCCTCTGGTCCTAGACTCCCCCACTACAGGAAACATCCTCTCCACATCCACTCTATCTGTGTCCTCTGGTCCTAGACTCCCCCACTATATGATACATCCTCTCCACATCCACTCTATATGTGTCCTCTGGTCCTAGACTCCCCCACTACTGGAAACATCATCTCCACATCCACTCTATCTGTGTCCTCTGGTCATAGACTCCCCCACTATAGGAAACATCCTCTCCACACCCAGTCTATCTGTGTCCTCTGGTCCTAGACTCCCCAACTACAGGAAACATCATCTCCACATCCCCTCTCTCTGTGTCCTCTGGTCCAAGACTCCCCCACTATAGGAAACATCCTCTCCACATCCACTCTACCTGTGTCCTCTGGTCCTAGACTCCCCAACTACAGGAAACATCATCTCCACATCCACTCTATCTGTGTCCTCTGGTCCTAGACTCCCCCACTATAGGAAACATCATCTCCGCATCCACTCTATCTGTGTCCTCTGGTCCTAGACTCCCCAAACACAGGACACATCATCTCCACATCCACTCTATCTGTGTCCTCTGGTCCTAGACTCCCCCACTATATGAAACATCCTCTCAACATCCACTCTATCTGTGTCCTCTGGTCCTAGACTCCCCAACTACAGGAAACATCATCTCCACATCCACTCTATCTGTGTCCTCTGGTCCTAGACTGCCCCAGTATATGAAACATCCTCTCCACATCCACTCTATCTGTGTCCTCTGGTCCTAGACTCCCCCACTACAGGAAACATCATCTCCACATCCACTCTATCTGTGTCCTCTGGTCCTAGACTCCCCCACTAGGAAACATCCTCTCTACATCCACTCTATCTGTGTCCTCTGGTCCTAGACTCCCCCACTAGGAAACATCCTCTCCACATCCACTCTATCTGTGCCCTCTGGTCCTAGACTCCCCCACTACAGGAAACATCCTCTCCACATCCACTCTATCTGTGACCTCTTTTCCTAGACTCCCCCACTACAGGAAACATCCTCTCCACATCCACTCTATCTGTGTCCTCTGGTCCTAGACTCCCCCACTACTGGAAACATCCTCTCCATATCCACTCTATCTGTGTCCTCTGGTCCTAGACTCCCCCACTATATGAAACATCCTCTCCACATCCACTCTATCTGTGTCCTCTGGTCCTAGTCTCCCCCACTAAAGGAAACATCCTCTCCACATCCACTCTATCTGTGTCCTCTGGTCCTAGACTCCCCAACTACAGGAAACATCATCTCCACATCCACTCTATCTGTGTCCTCTGGTCCTAGACTTCCCAACTACAGGAAACATCATCTCCACATCCACTCTATCTGTGTCCTCTGGTCCTAGACTCCCCCACTATAGGAAACATCCTCTCCACACCCAGTCTATCTGTGTCCTCTGGTCCTGGACTCCCCAACTACAGGAAACATCATCTCCACATCCACTCTCTCTGTGTCCTCTGGTCTTAGACTCCCCCACTATAGGAAACATCCTCTCCACATCCACTCTACCTGTGTCCTCTGGACCTAGACTCCCCCACTACAGGAAACACCATCTCCACATCCACTCTATCTGTGTCCTCTGGTCCAAGACTCCCCCACTATAGGAAACATCCTCTCCACATCCACTCTACCTGTGTCCTCTGGTCCTAGACTCCCCAACTACAGGAAACATCATCTCCACATCCACTCTATCTGTGTCCTCTGGTCCTAGACTCCCCCACTATAGGAAACATCATCTCCGCATCCACTCTATCTGTGTCCTCTGGTCCTAGAATCCCCAAACACAGGACACATCATCTCCACATCCACTCTATCTGTGTCCTCTGGTCCTAGACTCCCCCACTATATGAAACATCCTCTCAACATCCACTCTATCTGTGTCCTCTGGTCCTAGACTCCCCAACTACAGGAAACATCATCTCCACATCCACTCTATCTGTGTCCTCTGGTCCTAGACTGCCCCAGTATTTGAAACATCCTCTCCACATCCACTCTATCTGTGTCCTCTGGTCCTAGACTCCCCCACTACAGGAAACATCATCTCCACATCCACTCTATCTGTGTCCTCTGGTCCTAGACTCCCCCACTAGGAAACATCCTCTCTACATCCACTCTATCTGTGTCCTCTGGTCCTAGACTCCCCCACTAGGAAACATCCTCTCCACATCCACTCTATCTGTGCCCTCTGGTCCTAGACTCCCCCACTACAGGAAACATCCTCTCCACATCCACTCTATCTGTGACCTCTGGTCCAAGACTCCCCCACTATAGGAAACATCCTCTCCACATCCACTCTACCTGTGTCCTCTGGTCCTAGACTCCCCAACTACAGGAAACATCATCTCCACATCCACTCTATCTGTGTCCTCTGGTCCTAGACTCCCCCACTATAGGAAACATCATCTCCGCATCCACTCTATCTGTGTCCTCTGGTCCTAGAATCCCCAAACACAGGACACATCATCTCCACATCCACTCTATCTGTGTCCTCTGGTCCTAGACTCCCCCACTATATGAAACATCCTCTCAACATCCACTCTATCTGTGTCCTCTGGTCCTAGACTCCCCAACTACAGGAAACATCATCTCCACATCCACTCTATCTGTGTCCTCTGGTCCTAGACTGCCCCAGTATATGAAACATCCTCTCCACATCCACTCTATCTGTGTCCTCTGGTCCTAGACTCCCCCACTACAGGAAACATCATCTCCACATCCACTCTATCTGTGTCCTCTGGTCCTAGACTCCCCCACTAGGAAACATCCTCTCTACATCCACTCTATCTGTGTCCTCTGGTCCTAGACTCCCCCACTAGGAAACATCCTCTCCACATCCACTCTATCTGTGCCCTCTGGTCCTAGACTCCCCCACTACAGGAAACATCCTCTCCACATCCACTCTATCTGTGACCTCTTTTCCTAGACTCCCCCACTACAGGAAACATCCTCTCCACATCCACTCTATCTGTGTCCTCTGGTCCTAGACTCCCCCACTACTGGAAACATCCTCTCCATATCCACTCTATCTGTGTCCTCTGGTCCTAGACTCCCCCACTATATGAAACATCCTCTCCACATCCACTCTATCGGTGTCCTCTGGTCCTAGACTCCCCCACTAAAGGAAACATCCTCTCCACATCCACTCTATCTGTGTCCTCTGGTCCTCGACTCCCCCACTACAGGAAACATCCTCTCCACATCCACTCTATCTGTGTCCTCTGGTCCTAGACTCCCCCACTACAGGAAACATCCTCTCCACATCCACTCTATCTGTGTCCTCTGGTCCTAGACTCCCCCACTATATGATACATCCTCTCCACATCCACTCTATATGTGTCCTCTGGTCCTAGACTCCCCCACTACTGGAAACATCATCTCCACATCCACTCTATCTGTGTCCTCTGGTCATAGACTCCCCCACTATAGGAAACATCCTCTCCACACCCAGTCTATCTGTGTCCTCTGGTCCTAGACTCCCCAACTACAGGAAACATCATCTCCACATCCCCTCTCTCTGTGTCCTCTGGTCCAAGACTCCCCCACTATAGGAAACATCCTCTCCACATCCACTCTACCTGTGTCCTCTGGTCCTAGACTCCCCAACTACAGGAAACATCATCTCCACATCCACTCTATCTGTGTCCTCTGGTCCTAGACTCCCCCACTATAGGAAACATCATCTCCGCATCCACTCTATCTGTGTCCTCTGGTCCTAGACTCCCCAAACACAGGACACATCATCTCCACATCCACTCTATCTGTGTCCTCTGGTCCTAGACTCCCCCACTATATGAAACATCCTCTCAACATCCACTCTATCTGTGTCCTCTGGTCCTAGACTCCCCAACTACAGGAAACATCATCTCCACATCCACTCTATCTGTGTCCTCTGGTCCTAGACTGCCCCAGTATATGAAACATCCTCTCCACATCCACTCTATCTGTGTCCTCTGGTCCTAGACTCCCCCACTACAGGAAACATCATCTCCACATCCACTCTATCTGTGTCCTCTGGTCCTAGACTCCCCCACTAGGAAACATCCTCTCTACATCCACTCTATCTGTGTCCTCTGGTCCTAGACTCCCCCACTAGGAAACATCCTCTCCACATCCACTCTATCTGTGCCCTCTGGTCCTAGACTCCCCCACTACAGGAAACATCCTCTCCACATCCACTCTATCTGTGACCTCTTTTCCTAGACTCCCCCACTACAGGAAACATCCTCTCCACATCCACTCTATCTGTGTCCTCTGGTCCTAGACTCCCCCACTACTGGAAACATCCTCTCCATATCCACTCTATCTGTGTCCTCTGGTCCTAGACTCCCCCACTATATGAAACATCCTCTCCACATCCACTCTATCTGTGTCCTCTGGTCCTAGTCTCCCCCACTAAAGGAAACATCCTCTCCACATCCACTCTATCTGTGTCCTCTGGTCCTAGACTCCCCAACTACAGGAAACATCATCTCCACATCCACTCTATCTGTGTCCTCTGGTCCTAGACTCCCCAACTACAGGAAACATCATCTCCACATCCACTCTATCTGTGTCCTCTGGTCCTAGACTCCCCCACTATAGGAAACATCCTCTCCACACCCAGTCTATCTGTGTCCTCTGGTCCTGGACTCCCCAACTACAGGAAACATCATCTCCACATCCACTCTCTCTGTGTCCTCTGGTCTTAGACTCCCCCACTATAGGAAACATCCTCTCCACATCCACTCTACCTGTGTCCTCTGGACCTAGACTCCCCCACTACAGGAAACACCATCTCCACATCCACTCTATCTGTGTCCTCTGGTCCAAGACTCCCCCACTATAGGAAACATCCTCTCCACATCCACTCTACCTGTGTCCTCTGGTCCTAGACTCCCCAACTACAGGAAACATCATCTCCACATCCACTCTATCTGTGTCCTCTGGTCCTAGACTCCCCCACTATAGGAAACATCATCTCCGCATCCACTCTATCTGTGTCCTCTGGTCCTAGAATCCCCAAACACAGGACACATCATCTCCACATCCACTCTATCTGTGTCCTCTGGTCCTAGACTCCCCCACTATATGAAACATCCTCTCAACATCCACTCTATCTGTGTCCTCTGGTCCTAGACTCCCCAACTACAGGAAACATCATCTCCACATCCACTCTATCTGTGTCCTCTGGTCCTAGACTGCCCCAGTATTTGAAACATCCTCTCCACATCCACTCTATCTGTGTCCTCTGGTCCTAGACTCCCCCACTACAGGAAACATCATCTCCACATCCACTCTATCTGTGTCCTCTGGTCCTAGACTCCCCCACTAGGAAACATCCTCTCTACATCCACTCTATCTGTGTCCTCTGGTCCTAGACTCCCCCACTAGGAAACATCCTCTCCACATCCACTCTATCTGTGCCCTCTGGTCCTAGACTCCCCCACTACAGGAAACATCCTCTCCACATCCACTCTATCTGTGACCTCTGGTCCAAGACTCCCCCACTATAGGAAACATCCTCTCCACATCCACTCTACCTGTGTCCTCTGGTCCTAGACTCCCCAACTACAGGAAACATCATCTCCACATCCACTCTATCTGTGTCCTCTGGTCCTAGACTCCCCCACTATAGGAAACATCATCTCCGCATCCACTCTATCTGTGTCCTCTGGTCCTAGAATCCCCAAACACAGGACACATCATCTCCACATCCACTCTATCTGTGTCCTCTGGTCCTAGACTCCCCCACTATATGAAACATCCTCTCAACATCCACTCTATCTGTGTCCTCTGGTCCTAGACTCCCCAACTACAGGAAACATCATCTCCACATCCACTCTATCTGTGTCCTCTGGTCCTAGACTGCCCCAGTATATGAAACATCCTCTCCACATCCACTCTATCTGTGTCCTCTGGTCCTAGACTCCCCCACTACAGGAAACATCATCTCCACATCCACTCTATCTGTGTCCTCTGGTCATAGACTCCCCCACTAGGAAACATCCTCTCTACATCCACTCTATCTGTGTCCTCTGGTCCTAGACTCCCCCACTAGGAAACATCCTCTCCACATCCACTCTATCTGTGCCCTCTGGTCCTAGACTCCCCCACTACAGGAAACATCCTCTCCACATCCACTCTATCTGTGACCTCTTTTCCTAGACTCCCCCACTACAGGAAACATCCTCTCCACATCCACTCTATCTGTGTCCTCTGGTCCTAGACTCCCCCACTACTGGAAACATCCTCTCCATATCCACTCTATCTGTGTCCTCTGGTCCTAGACTCCCCCACTATATGAAACATCCTCTCCACATCCACTCTATCGGTGTCCTCTGGTCCTAGACTCCCCCACTAAAGGAAACATCCTCTCCACATCCACTCTATCTGTGTCCTCTGGTCCTAGACTCCCCAACTACAGGAAACATCATCTCCACATCCACTCTATCTGTGTCCTCTGGTCCTAGACTCCCCAACTACAGGAAACATCATCTCCACATCCACTCTATCTGTGTCCTCTGGTCCTAGACTGCCCCAGTATATGAAACATCCTCTCCACATCCACTCTATCTGTGTCCTCTGGTCCTAGACTCCCCCACTATATGAAACATCCTCTCAACATCCACTCTATCTGTGTCCTCTGGTCCTAGACTCCCCAACTACAGGAAACATCATCTCCACATCCACTCTATCTGTGTCCTCTGGTCCTAGACTGCCCCAGTATATGAAACATCCTCTCCACATCCACTCTATCTGTTTCCTCTGGTCCTAGACTCCCCCACTACAGGAAACATCATCTCCACATCCACTCTATCTGTGTCCTCTGGTCCTAGACTCCCCCACTAGGAAACATCCTCTCTACATCCACTCTATCTGTGTCCTCTGGTCCTAGACTCCCCCACTAGGAAACATCCTCTCCACATCCACTCTATCTGTGCCCTCTGGTCCTAGACTCCCCCACTACAGGAAACATCCTCTCCACATCCACTCTATCTGTGACCTCTTTTCCTAGACTCCCCCACTACAGGAAACATCCTCTCCACATCCACTCTATCTGTGTCCTCTGGTCCTAGACTCCCCCACTACTGGAAACATCCTCTCCATATCCACTCTATCTGTGTCCTCTGGTCCTAGACTCCCCCACTATATGAAACATCCTCTCCACATCCACTCTATCGGTGTCCTCTGGTCCTAGACTCCCCCACTAAAGGAAACATCCTCTCCACATCCACTCTATCTGTGTCCTCTGGTCCTAGACTCCCCAACTACAGGAAACATCATCTCCACATCCACTCTATCTGTGTCCTCTGGTCCTAGACTCCCCAACTACAGGAAACATCATCTCCACATCCACTCTATCTGTGTCCTCTGATCCTAGACTCCCCCACTATAGGAAACATCCTCTCCACATCCACTCTATCTGTGTCCTCTGGTCCTAGACTCCTCAAACACAGGAAACATCAACTCCACATCCACTCTATCTGTGTCCTCTGGTCCTAGACTCCCCCACTATATGAAACATCCTCTCCACATCCACTCTATCTGTGTCCTCTGGTCCTAGACTCCCCAACTACAGGAAACATCCTCTCAACATCCACTCTATCTGTGTCCTCTGGTCCAAGACTCCCCCACTACAGGAAACATCATCTCCACATCCACTCTATCTGTGTCCTCTGGTCCTAGACTCCCCCACTATAGGAAACATACTCTCCACATCCACTCTATCTGTGTCCTCTGGTCCTAGACTCCCCCACTATAGGAAACATCCTCTCCACATCCGCTCTATCTGTGTCCTCTGGTCCTAGACTCCCCAACTACAGGAAACATCATCTCCACATCCACTCTATCTGTGTCCTCTGGTCCTAGACTCCCCCACTATAGGAAACATCCTCTCCACATCCACCCTATCTGTGTCCTCTGGTCCTAGCCTCCCCAACTACAGGAAACATCATCTCCACATCCACTCTATCTGTGTCCTCTGGTCCTAGACTCCCCCACTATATGAAACATCCTCTCCACATCCAATCTATCTGTTTCCTCTGGTCCTAGACTCCCCAACTACAGGAAACATCATCTCCACATCCACTCTATCTGTGTCCTCTGGTCCTAGACTCCCCCACTATAGGAAACATCCTCTCCACATCCACTCTATCTGTGTCCTCAGGTCCTAGACTCCCAACTACAGGAAACATCATCTCCACATCCACTCTATCTGTGTCCTCTGGTCCTAGACTCCCCCACTATAGGAAACATCCTCTCCACATCCACTCTATCTGTGTCCTCTGGTCCTAGACACCCCAACTACAGGAAACATCATCTCCACATCCACTCTATCTGTGTCCTCTGGTCCTAGACTCCCCCACTATAGGAAACATCCTGTACACATCCACTCTATCTGTGTCCTCTGGTCCTAGACTCCTCAAACACAGGAAACATCATCTCCACATCCACTCTATCTGTGTCCTCTGGTCCTAGACTCCCCCACTATATGAAACCTCCTGTCCACATCCACTCTATCTGTGTCCTCTGGTCCTAGACTCCCCACCTACAGGAAACATCATCTCCACATCCACTCTATCTGTGTCCTCTGGTCCTAGACTCCCCCACTGTAGGAAACATCCTCTCCACATCCACTCTATCTGTGTCCTCTGGTCCTAGACTCCCCAACTACAGGAAACATCCTCTCCACATCCACTCTATCTGTGTCCTCTGGTCCTAGACTCCTCAAACACAGGAAACATCATCTCCACATCCACTCTATCTGTGTCCTCTGGTCCTAGACTCCCCCACTATATGAAACATCCTCTCCACATCCACTCTATCTGTGTCCTCTGGTCCTAGACTACCCACCTACAGGAAACATCATCTCCACATCCACTCTTTCTGTGTCCTCTGGTCCTAGACTCCCCCACTATATGAAACATCCTCTCCACATCCACGCTATCTGTGTCCTCTGGTCCTAGACTCCCCCACTACAGGAAACATCATCTCCACATCCACTCTATCTGTGTCCTCTGGTCCTAGACTCCCCCACTAGGAAACATGCTCTCTACATCCACTCTATCTGTGTCCTCTGGTCCTAGACTCCCCCACTAGGAAACATCCTCTCCACATCCACTCTATCTGTGCCCTCTGGTCCTAGACTCCCCCACTACAGGAAACATCCTCTCCACATCCACTCTATCTGTGACCTCTTTTCCTAGACTCCCCCACTACAGGAAACATCCTCTCCACATCCACTCTATCTGTGTCCTCTGGTCCTAGACTCCCCCACTACTGGAAACATCCTCTCCATATCCACTCTATCTGTGTCCTCTGGTCCTAGACTCCCCCACTATATGAAACATCCTCTCCACATCCACTCTATCGGTGTCCTCTGGTCCTAGACTCCCCCACTAAAGGAAACATCCTCTCCACATCCACTCTATCTGTGTCCTCTGGTCCTAGACTCCCCAACTACAGGAAACATCATCTCCACATCCACTCTATCTGTGTCCTCTGGTCCTAGACTCCCCAACTACAGGAAACATCATCTCCACATCCACTCTATCTGTGTCCTCTGATCCTAGACTCCCCCACTATAGGAAACATCCTCTCCACATCCACTCTATCTGTGTCCTCTGGTCCTAGACTCCTCAAACACAGGAAACATCAACTCCACATCCACACTATCTGTGTCCTCTGGTCCTAGACTCCCCCACTATATGAAACATCCTCTCCACATCCACTCTATCTGTGTCCTCTGGTCCTAGACTCCCCAACTACAGGAAACATCCTCTCAACATCCACTCTATCTGTGTCCTCTGGTCCAAGACTCCCCCACTACAGGAAACATCATCTCCACATCCACTCTATCTGTGTCCTCTGGTCCTAGACTCCCCCACTATAGGAAACATCCTCTCCACATCCACTCTATCTGTGTCCTCTGGTCCTAGACTCCCCCACTATATGAAACCTCCTGTCCACATCCACTCTATCTGTGTCCTCTGGTCCTAGACTCCCCACCTACAGGAAACATCATCTCCACATCCACTCTATCTGTGTCCTCTGGTCCTAGACTCCCCCACTGTAGGAAACATCCTCTCCACATCCACTCTATCTGTGTCCTCTGGTCCTAGACTCCCCAACTACAGGAAACATCCTCTCCACATCCACTCTATCTGTGTCCTCTGGTCCTAGACTCCTCAAACACAGGAAACATCATCTCCACATCCACTCTATCTGTGTCCTCTGGTCCTAGACTCCCCCACTATATGAAACATCCTCTCCACATCCACTCTATCTGTGTCCTCTGGTCCTAGACTACCCACCTACAGGAAACATCATCTCCACATCCACTCTTTCTGTGTCCTCTGGTCCTAGACTCCCCCACTATATGAAACATCCTCTCCACATCCACGCTATCTGTGTCCTCTGGTCCTAGACTCCCCCACTACAGGAAACATCATCTCCACATCCACTCTATCTGTGTCCTCTGGTCCTAGACTCCCCCACTAGGAAACATCCTCTCTACATCCACTCTATCTGTGTCCTCTGGTCCTAGACTCCCCCACTAGGAAACATCCTCCCCACATCCACTCTATCTGTGCCCTCTGGTCCTAGACTCCCCCACTACAGGAAACATCCTCTCCACATCCACTCTATCTGTGACCTCTTTTCCTAGACTCCCCCACTACAGGAAACATCCTCTCCACATCCACTCTATCTGTGTCCTCTGGTCCTAGACTCCCCCACTACTGGAAACATCCTCTCCATATCCACTCTATCTGTGTCCTCTGGTCCTAGACTCCCCCACTATATGAAACATCCTCTCCACATCCACTCTATCGGTGTCCTCTGGTCCTAGACTCCCCCACTAAAGGAAACATCCTCTCCACATCCACTCTATCTGTGTCCTCTGGTCCTAGACTCCCCAACTACAGGAAACATCATCTCCACATCCACTCTATCTGTGTCCTCTGGTCCTAGACTCCCCAACTACAGGAAACATCATCTCCACATCCACTCTATCTGTGTCCTCTGATCCTAGACTCCCCCACTATAGGAAACATCCTCTCCACATCCACTCTATCTGTGTCCTCTGGTCCTAGACTCCTCAAACACAGGAAACATCAACTCCACATCCACTCTATCTGTGTCCTCTGGTCCTAGACTCCCCCACTATATGAAACATCCTCTCCACATCCACTCTATCTGTGTCCTCTGGTCCTAGACTCCCCAACTACAGGAAACATCCTCTCAACATCGACTCTATCTGTGTCCTCTGGTCCAAGACTCCCCCACTACAGGAAACATCATCTCCACATCCACTCTATCTGTGTCCTCTGGTCCTAGACTCCCCCACTATAGGAAACATCCTCTCCACATCCACTCTATCTGTGTCCTCTGGTCCTAGACTCCCCCACTATAGGAAACATCCTCTCCACATCCGCTCTATCTGTGTCCTCTGGTCCTAGACTCCCCAACTACAGGAAACATCATCTCCACATCCACTCTATCTGTGTCCACTGGTCCTAGACTCCCCCACTATAGGAAACATCCTCTCCACATCCACCCTATCTGTGTCCTCTGGTCCTAGCCTCCCCAACTACAGGAAACATCATCTCCACATCCACTCTATCTGTGTCCTCTGGTCCTAGACTCCCCCACTATATGAAACATCCTCTCCACATCCACTCTATCTGTTTCCTCTGGTCCTAGACTCCCCAACTACAGGAAACATCATCTCCACATCCACTCTATCTGTGTCCTCTGGTCCTAGACTCCCCCACTATAGGAAACATCCTCTCCACATCCACTCTATCTGTGTCCTCAGGTCCTAGACTCCCAACTACAGGAAACATCATCTCCACATCCACTCTATCTGTGTCCTCTGGTCCTAGACTCCCCCACTATAGGAAACATCCTCTCCACATCCACTCTATCTGTGTCCTCTGGTCCTAGACACCCCAACTACAGGAAACATCATCTCCACATCCACTCTATCTGTGTCCTCTGGTCCTAGACTCCCCCACTATAGGAAACATCCTGTACACATCCACTCTATCTGTGCCCTCTGGTCCTAGACTCCCCCACTATAGGAAACATCCTCTCCACATCCACTCTATCTGTGTCCTCTGGTCCTAGTCTCCCCCACTAGGAAACATCCTCTCTACAGCCACTCTATCTGTGTCCTCTGGTCCTAGACTCCCCCACTAGGAAACATCCTCTCCACATCCACTCTATCTGTGCCCTCTGGTCCTAGACTCCTCCACTACAGGAAACATCCTCTCCACATCCACTCTATCTGTGTCCTCTGGTCCTAGACTCCCCCACTACAGGAAACATCCTCTCCACATCCACTCTATCTGTGTCCTCTGGTCCTAGACTCCCCCACTACATGAAACATCCTCTCCACATCCACTCTAACTGTGTCCTCTGGTCCTAGACTCCCCCACTACAGGAAACATCATCTCCACATCCACTCTATCTGTGTCCTCTGGTCCTAGACTCCCCCACTATAGGAAACATCCTCTCCACATCCACTCTATCTGTGTCCACTGGTCCTAGACTCCCCAACTACAGGAAACATCATCTCCACATCCACTCTCTCTGTGTCCTCTGGTCCTAGACTCCCCCACTATAGGAAACATCCTCTCCACATCCACTCTACCTGTGTCCTCTGGTCCTAGACTCCCCCACTACAGGAAACTTCATCTCCACATCCACTCTATCTGTGTCCTCTGGTCCTAGACTCCCCCACTATAGGAAACATCCTCTCCACATCCACTCTATCTGTGTCCTCTGGTCCTAGACTCCCCAACTACAGGAAACATCATCTCCACATCCACTCTATCTGTGTCCTCTGGTCCTAGACTCCCCCACTATAGGAAACATCCTCTCCACATCCACTCTATCTGTGTCCTCTGGTCCTAGACTCCCCAACTACAGGAAATATCATCTCCACATCCACTCTATCTGTGTCCTTTGGCCTTAGACTCCCCCACTATAGGAAACATCCTCTCCGCATCCACTCTATCTGTGTCCTCTGGTCCTAGACTCCCCAAACACAGGAAACATCATCTCCACATCCACTCTATCTGTGTCCTCTGGTCCTAGACTCCCCCACTATATGAAACATCCTCTCCACATCCACTCTATCTGTGTCCTCTGGTCCTCGACACCCCCACTATAGGAAACATCCTCTGAACATCCACTCTATCTGTGTCCTCTGGTCCTAGACTCCCCCACTAGGAAACATCCTCTCTACCTCCACTCTATCTGTGTCCTCTGGTCCTAGACTCCCCCACTAGGAAACATCCTCTCCACATCCACTCTATCTGTGCCCTCTGGTCCTAGACTCCCCCACTACAGGAAACATCCTCTCCACATCCACTCTATCTTTGTCCTCTGGTCCTCGACTCCCCCACTACAGGAAACATCCTCTCCACATCCACTCTATCTGTGTCCTCTAGTCCTAGACTCCCCCACTACAGGAAACATCCTCTCCACATCCACTCTATCTGTGTCCTCTGGTCCTAGACTCCCCCACTATATGAAACATCCTCTCCACATCCACTCTATCTGTGTCCTCTGGTCCTAGACTCCCCCACTACTGGAAACATCATCTCCACATCCACTCTATCTGTGTCCTCTGGTCCTAGACTCCCCCACTACAGGAAATCCTCTCCACACCCAGTCTATCTGTGTCCTCTGGTCCTAGACTCCGCAACTAAAGGAAACATCATCTCCACATCCACTCTCTCTGTGTCCTCTGGTCTTAGACTCCCCCACTATAGGAAACATCCTCTCCACATCCACTCTACCTGTGTCCTCTGGACCTAGACTCCCCCACTACAGGAAACACCATCTCCACATCCACTCTATCTGTGTCCTCTGGTCCAAGACTCCCCCACTATAGGAAACATCCTGTACACATCCACTCTATCTGTGTCCTCTGGTCCTAGACTCCTCAAACACAGGAAACATCATCTCCACATCCACTCTATCTGTGTCCTCTGGTCCTAGACTCCCCCACTATATGAAACCTCCTGTCCACATCCACTCTATCTGTGTCCTCTGGTCCTAGACTCCCCACCTACAGGAAACATCATCTCCACATCCACTCTATCTGTGTCCTCTGGTCCTAGACTCCCCCACTGTAGGAAACATCCTCTCCACATCCACTCTATCTGTGTCCTCTGGTCCTAGACTCCCCAACTACAGGAAACATCCTCTCCACATCCACTCTATCTGTGTCCTCTGGTCCTAGACTCCTCAAACACAGGAAACATCATCTCCACATCCACTCTATCTGTGTCCTCTGGTCCTAGACTCCCCCACTATATGAAACATCCTCTCCACATCCACTCTATCTGTGTCCTCTGGTCCTAGACTCCCCACCTACAGGAAACATCATCTCCACATCCACTCTTTCTGTGTCCTCTGGTCCTAGACTCCCCCACTATATGAAACATCCTCTCCACATCCACGCTATCTGTGTCCTCTGGTCCTAGACTCCCCCACTACAGGAAACATCCTCTCCACATCCACTCTGTCTGTATCCTCTTGTCTTAGACTCCCCCACTACAGGAAACATCCTCTCCATATCCACTCTATCTGTGCCCTCTGGTCCTAGACTCCCCCACTATAGGAAACATCCTCTCCACATCCACTCTATCTGTGTCCTCTGGTCCTAGTCTCCCCCACTAGGAAAGATCCTCTCTACAGCCACTCTATCTGTGTCCTCTGGTCCTAGACTGCCCCACTAGGAAACATCCTCTCCACATCCACTCTATCTGTGCCCTCTGGTCCTAGACTCCTCCACTACAGGAAACATCCTCTCCACATCCACTCTATCTGTGTCCTCTGGTCCTAGACTCCCCCACTACAGGAAACATCCTCTCCACATCCACTCTATCTGTGTCCTCTGGTCCTAGACTCCCCCACTACATGAAACATCCTCTCCACATCCACTCTATCTGTGTCCTCTGGTCCTAGACTCCCACACTACAGGAAACATCATCTCCACATCCACTCTATCTGTGTCCTCTGGTCCTAGACTCCCCCACTATAGGAAACATCCTTTCCACATCCACTCTATCTGTGTCCTCTGGTCCTAGACTCCCCAACTACAGGAAACATCATCTCCACATCCACTCTCTCTGTGTCCTCTGGTCCTAGACTCCCCCACTATAGGAAACATCCTCTCCACATCCACTCTACCTGTGTCCTCTGGTCCTAGACTCCCCCACTACAGGAAACATCATCTCCACATCCACTCTATCTGTGTCCTCTGGTCCTAGACTCCCCCACTATAGGAAACATCCTCTCCACATCCACTCTATCTGTGTCCTCTGGTCCTAGACTCCCCAACTACAGGAAACATCATCTCCACATCCACTCTATCTGTGTCCTCTGGTCCTAGACTCCCCCACTATAGGAAACATCCTCTCCACATCCACTCTATCTGTGTCCTCTGGTCCTAGACTCCCCAACTACAGGAAATATCATCTCCACATCCACTCTATCTGTGTCCTTTGGCCCTAGACTCCCCCACTATAGGAAACATCCTCTCCACATCCACTCTATCTGTGTCCTCTGGTCCTAGACTCCCCCACTGTAGGAAACATCCTCTCCACATCCACTCTATCTGTGTCCTCTGGTCCTAGACTCCCCAACTACAGGAAACATCCTCTCCACATCCACTCTATCTGTGTCCTCTGGTCCTAGACTCCTCAAACACAGGAAACATCATCTCCACATCCACTCTATCTGTGTCCTCTGGTCCTAGACTCCCCCACTATATGAAACATCCTCTCCACATCCACTCTATCTGTGTCCTCTGGTCCTAGACTCCCCACCTACAGGAAACATCATCTCCACATCCACTCTTTCTGTGTCCTCTGGTCCTAGACTCCCCCACTATATGAAACATCCTCTCCACATCCACGCTATCTGTGTCCTCTGGTCCTAGACTCCCCCACTACAGGAAACATCCTCTCCACATCCACTCTGTCTGTATCCTCTTGTCTTAGACTCCCCCACTACAGGAAACATCCTCTCCATATCCACTCTATCTGTGCCCTCTGGTCCTAGACTCCCCCACTATAGGAAACATCCTCTCCACATCCACTCTATCTGTGTCCTCTGGTCCTAGTCTCCCCCACTAGGAAAGATCCTCTCTACAGCCACTCTATCTGTGTCCTCTGGTCCTAGACTGCCCCACTAGGAAACATCCTCTCCACATCCACTCTATCTGTGCCCTCTGGTCCTAGACTCCTCCACTACAGGAAACATCCTCTCCACATCCACTCTATCTGTGTCCTCTGGTCCTAGACTCCCCCACTACAGGAAACATCCTCTCCACATCCACTCTATCTGTGTCCTCTGGTCCTAGACTCCCCCACTACATGAAACATCCTCTCCACATCCACTCTATCTGTGTCCTCTGGTCCTAGACTCCCACACTACAGGAAACATCATCTCCACATCCACTCTATCTGTGTCCTCTGGTCCTAGACTCCCCCACTATAGGAAACATCCTTTCCACATCCACTCTATCTGTGTCCTCTGGTCCTAGACTCCCCAACTACAGGAAACATCATCTCCACATCCACTCTCTCTGTGTCCTCTGGTCCTAGACTCCCCCACTATAGGAAACATCCTCTCCACATCCACTCTACCTGTGTCCTCTGGTCCTAGACTCCCCCACTACAGGAAACATCATCTCCACATCCACTCTATCTGTGTCCTCTGGTCCTAGACTCCCCCACTATAGGAAACATCCTCTCCACATCCACTCTATCTGTGTCCTCTGGTCCTAGACTCCCCAACTACAGGAAACATCATCTCCACATCCACTCTATCTGTGTCCTCTGGTCCTAGACTCCCCCACTATAGGAAACATCCTCTCCACATCCACTC
Source organism: Hypanus sabinus (assembly GCF_030144855.1). Classification (NCBI taxonomy): domain Eukaryota; kingdom Metazoa; phylum Chordata; class Chondrichthyes; order Myliobatiformes; family Dasyatidae; genus Hypanus; species Hypanus sabinus. The sequence continues at coordinate 88,738 of NW_026779088.1, forward strand.
TATCTGTGTCCTCTGGTCCTAGACTCCCCAACTACAGGAAATATCATCTCCACATCCACTCTATCTGTGTCCTTTGGCCCTAGACTCCCCCACTATAGGAAACATCCTCTCCGCATCCACTCTATCTGTGTCCTCTGGTCCTAGACTCCCCAAACACAGGAAATATCATCTCCACATCCACTCTATCTGTGTCCTCTGGTCCTAGACTCCCCCACTATATGAAACATCCTCTCCACATCCACTCTATCTGTGTCCTCTGGTCCTAGACTCCCCCACTATAGGAAACATCCTCTGAACATCCACTCTATCTGTGTCCTCTGGTCCTAGACTCCCCCACTAGGAAACATCCTCTCTACCTCCACTCTATCTGTGTCCTCTGGTCCTAGACTCCCCCACTAGGAAACATCCTCTCCACATCCACTCTATCTGTGCCCTCTGGTCCTAGACTCCCCCACTACAGGAAACATCCTCTCCACATCCACTCTATCTGTGTCCTCTGGTCCTCGACTCCCCCACTACAGGAAACATCCTCTCCACATCCACTCTATCTGTGTCCTCTGGTCCTAGACTCCCCCACTACAGGAAACATCCTCTCCACATCCACTCTATCTGTGTCCTCTGGTCCTAGACTCCCCCACTATATGAAACATCCTCTCCACATCCACTCTATCTGTGTCCTCTGGTCCTAGACTCCCCCACTACTGGAAACATCATCTCCACATCCACTCTATCTGTGTCCTCTGGTCCTAGACTCCCCCACTATAGGAAACATCCTCTCCACACCCAGTCTATCTGTGTCCTCTGGTCCTAGACTCTCCAACTACAGGAAACATCATCTCCACATCCACTCTCTCTGTGTCCTCTGGTCTTAGACTCCCCCACTATAGGAAACATCCTCTCCACATCCACTCTACCTGTGTCCTCTGGACCTAGACTCCCCCACTACAGGAAACACCATCTCCACATCCACTCTATCTGTGTCCTCTGGTCCAAGACTCCCCCACTATAGGAAACATCCTCTCCACATCCACTCTACCTGTGTCCTCTGGTCCTAGACTCCCCAACTACAGGAAACATCATCTCCACATCCACTCTATCTGTGTCCTCTGGTCCTAGACTCCCCCACTATAGGAAACATCATCTCCGCATCCACTCTATCTGTGTCCTCTGGTCCTAGACTCCCCAAACACAGTACACATCATCTCCACATCCACTCTATCTGTGTCCTCTGGTCCTAGACTCCCCCACTATATGAAACATCCTCTCAACATCCACTCTATCTGTGTCCTCTGGTCCTAGACTCCCCAACTACAGGAAACATCTTCTCCACATCCACTCTATCTGTGTCCTCTGGTCCTAGACTGCCCCAGTATATGAAACATCCTCTCCACATCCTCTCTATCTGTGTCCTCTGGTCCTAGACTCCCCCACTACAGGAAACATCATCTCCACATCCACTCTATCTGTGTCCTCTGGTCCTAGACTCCCCCACTAGGAAACATCCTCTCTACATCCACTCTATCTGTGTCCTCTGGTCCTAGACTCCCCCACTTGGAAACATCCTCTCCACATCCACTCTATCTGTGCCCTCTGGTCCTAGACTCCCCCACTACAGGAAACATCCTCTCCACATCCACTCTATCTGTGACCTCTTTTCCTAGACTCCCCCACTACAGGAAACATCCTCTCCACATCCACTCTATCTGTGTCCTCTGGTCCTAGACTCCCCCACTACTGGAAACATCCTCTCCATATCCACTCTATCTGTGTCCTCTGGTCCTAGACTCCCCCACTATATGAAACATCCTCTCCACATCCACTCTATCTGTGTCCTCTGGTCCTAGACTCCCCCACTAAAGGAAACATCCTCTCCACATCCACTCTATCTGTGTCCTCTGGTCCTAGACTCCCCAACTACAGGAAACATCATCTCCACATCCACTCTATCTGTGTCCTCTGGTCCTAGACTCCTCCACTATAGGAAACATCATCTCCACATCCACTCTATCTGTGTCCTCTGATCCTAGACTCCCCCACTATAGGAAACATCCTCTCCACATCCACTCTATCTGTGTCCTCTGGTCCTAGACTCCTCAAACACAGGAAACATCAACTCCACATCCACTCTATCTGTGTCCTCTGGTCCTAGACTCCCCCACTATATGAAACATCCTCTCCACATCCACTCTATCTGTGTCCTCTGGTCCTAGACTCCCCAACTACAGGAAACATCATCTCCACATCCACTCTATCTGTGTCCTCTGGTCCTAGACTCCCCCACTAGGAAACATCCTCTCTACATCCACTCTATCTGTGTCCTCTGGTCCTAGACTCCCCCACTAGGAAACATCCTCTCCACATCCACTCTATCTGTGCCCTCTGGTCCTAGACTCCCCCACTACAGGAAACATCCTCTCCACATCCACTCTATCTGTGACCTCTTTTCCTAGACTCCCCCACTACAGGAAACATCCTCTCCACATCCACTCTATCTGTGTCCTCTGGTCCTAGACTCCCCCACTACTGGAAACATCCTCTCCATATCCACTCTATCTGTGTCCTCTGGTCCTAGACTCCCCCACTATATGAAACATCCTCTCCACATCCACTCTATCTGTGTCCTCTGGTCCTAGACTCCCCCACTAAAGGAAACATCCTCTCCACATCCACTCTATCTGTGTCCTCTGGTCCTAGACTCCCCAACTACAGGAAACATCATCTCCACATCCACTCTATCTGTGTCCTCTGGTCCTAGACTCCTCCACTATAGGAAACATCATCTCCACATCCACTCTATCTGTGTCCTCTGATCCTAGACTCCCCCACTATAGGAAACATCCTCTCCACATCCACTCTATCTGTGTCCTCTGGTCCTAGACTCCTCAAACACAGGAAACATCAACTCCACATCCACTCTATCTGTGTCCTCTGGTCCTAGACTCCCCCACTATATGAAACATCCTCTCCACATCCACTCTATCTGTGTCCTCTGGTCCTAGACTCCCCAACTACAGGAAACATCATCTCCACATCCACTCTATCTGTGTCCTCTGGTCCTAGACTCCCCCACTATATGAAACATCCTCTCAACATCCACTCTATCTGTGTCCTCTGGTCCTAGACTCCCCCACTACAGGAAACATCATCTCCACATCCACTCTATCTGTGTCCTCTGGTCCTAGACTCCCCCACTATAGGAAACATCCTCTCCACATCCACTCTATCTGTGTCGTCTGGTCCTAGACTCCCCAACTACAGGAAACATCATCTCCACATCCACTCTATCTGTGTCCTCTGGTCCTAGACTCCCCCACTATAGGAAACATCCTCTCCACATCCACTCTATCTGTGTCCTCTGGTCCTAGACTCCCCCACTATAGGAAACATCCTCTCCACATCCGCTCTATCTGTGTCCTCTGGTCCTAGACTCCCCAACTACAGGAAACATCATCTCCACATCCACTCTACCTGTGTCCTCTGGTCCTAGACTCCCCCACTATAGGAAACATCCTCTCCACATCCACCCTATCTGTGTCCTCTGGTCCTAGACTCCCCAACTACAGGAAACATCATCTCCACATCCACTCTATCTGTGTCCTCTGGTCCTAGACTCCCCCACTATATGAAACATCCTCTCCACATCCACTCTATCTGTTTCCTCTGGTCCTAGACTCCCCAACTACAGGAAACATCATCTCCACATCCACTCTATCTGTGTCCTCTGGTCCTAGACTCCCCCACTATAGGAAACATCCTCTCCACATCCACTCTATCTGTGTCCTCAGGTCCTAGACTCCCAACTACAGGAAACATCATCTCCACATCCACTCTATCTGTGTCCTCTGGTCCTAGACTCCCCCACTACTGGAAACATCATCTCCACATCCACTCTATCTGTGTCCTCTGGTCCTAGACTCCCCCACTACAGGAAATCCTCTCCACATCCACTCTATCTGTTTCCTCTGGTCCTAGACTCCCCAACTACAGGAAACATCATCTCCACATCCACTCTATCTGTGTCCTCTGGTCCTAGACTCCCCCACTATAGGAAACATCCTCTCCACATCCACTCTATCTGTGTCCTCAGGTCCTAGACTCCCAACTACAGGAAACATCATCTCCACATCCACTCTATCTGTGTCCTCTGGTCCTAGACTCCCCCACTACTGGAAACATCATCTCCACATCCACTCTATCTGTGTCCTCTGGTCCTAGACTCCCCCACTACAGGAAATCCTCTCCACACCCAGTCTATCTGTGTCCTCTGGTCCTAGACTCCGCAACTAAAGGAAACATCATCTCCACATCCACTCTCTCTGTGTCCTCTGGTCTTAGACTCCCCCACTATAGGAAACATCCTCTCCACATCCACTCTACCTGTGTCCTCTGGACCTAGACTCCCCCACTACAGGAAACACCATCTCCACATCCACTCTATCTGTGTCCTCTGGTCCAAGACTCCCCCACTATAGGAAACATCCTGTACACATCCACTCTATCTGTGTCCTCTGGTCCTAGACTCCTCAAACACAGGAAACATCATCTCCACATCCACTCTATCTGTGTCCTCTGGTCCTAGACTCCCCCACTATATGAAACCTCCTGTCCACATCCACTCTATCTGTGTCCTCTGGTCCTAGACTCCCCACCTACAGGAAACATCATCTCCACATCCACTCTATCTGTGTCCTCTGGTCCTAGACTCCCCCACTGTAGGAAACATCCTCTCCACATCCACTCTATCTGTGTCCTCTGGTCCTAGACTCCCCAACTACAGGAAACATCCTCTCCACATCCACTCTATCTGTGTCCTCTGGTCCTAGACTCCTCAAACACAGGAAACATCATCTCCACATCCACTCTATCTGTGTCCTCTGGTCCTAGACTCCCCCACTATATGAAACATCCTCTCCACATCCACTCTATCTGTGTCCTCTGGTCCTAGACTCCCCACCTACAGGAAACATCATCTCCACATCCACTCTTTCTGTGTCCTCTGGTCCTAGACTCCCCCACTATATGAAACATCCTCTCCACATCCACGCTATCTGTGTCCTCTGGTCCTAGACTCCCCCACTACAGGAAACATCCTCTCCACATCCACTCTGTCTGTATCCTCTTGTCTTAGACTCCCCCACTACAGGAAACATCCTCTCCATATCCACTCTATCTGTGCCCTCTGGTCCTAGACTCCCCCACTATAGGAAACATCCTCTCCACATCCACTCTATCTGTGTCCTCTGGTCCTAGTCTCCCCCACTAGGAAAGATCCTCTCTACAGCCACTCTATCTGTGTCCTCTGGTCCTAGACTCCCCCACTAGGAAACATCCTCTCCACATCCACTCTATCTGTGCCCTCTGGTCCTAGACTCCTCCACTACAGGAAACATCCTCTCCACATCCACTCTATCTGTGTCCTCTGGTCCTAGACTCCCCCACTACAGGAAACATCCTCTCCACATCCACTCTATCTGTGTCCTCTGGTCCTAGACTCCCCCACTACATGAAACATCCTCTCCACATCCACTCTATCTGTGTCCTCTGGTCCTAGACTCCCACACTACAGGAAACATCATCTCCACATCCACTCTATCTGTGTCCTCTGGTCCTAGACTCCCCCACTATAGGAAACATCCTTTCCACATCCACTCTATCTGTGTCCTCTGGTCCTAGACTCCCCAACTACAGGAAACATCATCTCCACATCCACTCTCTCTGTGTCCTCTGGTCCTAGACTCCCCCACTATAGGAAACATCCTCTCCACATCCACTCTACCTGTGTCCTCTGGTCCTAGACTCCCCCACTACAGGAAACATCATCTCCACATCCACTCTATCTGTGTCCTCTGGTCCTAGACTCCCCCACTATAGGAAACATCCTCTCCACATCCACTCTATCTGTGTCCTCTGGTCCTAGACTCCCCAACTACAGGAAACATCATCTCCACATCCACTCTATCTGTGTCCTCTGGTCCTAGACTCCCCCACTATAGGAAACATCCTCTCCACATCCACTCTATCTGTGTCCTCTGGTCCTAGACTCCCCAACTACAGGAAATATCATCTCCACATCCACTCTATCTGTGTCCTTTGGCCCTAGACTCCCCCACTATAGGAAACATCCTCTCCGCATCCACTCTATCTGTGTCCTCTGGTCCTAGACTCCCCAAACACAGGAAATATCATCTCCACATCCACTCTATCTGTGTCCTCTGGTCCTAGACTCCCCCACTATATGAAACATCCTCTCCACATCCACTCTATCTGTGTCCTCTGGTCCTAGACTCCCCCACTATAGGAAACATCCTCTGAACATCCACTCTATCTGTGTCCTCTGGTCCTAGACTCCCCCACTAGGAAACATCCTCTCTACCTCCACTCTATCTGTGTCCTCTGGTCCTAGACTCCCCCACTAGGAAACATCCTCTCCACATCCACTCTATCTGTGCCCTCTGGTCCTAGACTCCCCCACTACAGGAAACATCCTCTCCACATCCACTCTATCTGTGTCCTCTGGTCCTCGACTCCCCCACTACAGGAAACATCCTCTCCACATCCACTCTATCTGTGTCCTCTGGTCCTAGACTCCCCCACTACAGGAAACATCCTCTCCACATCCACTCTATCTGTGTCCTCTGGTCCTAGACTCCCCCACTATATGAAACATCCTCTCCACATCCACTCTATCTGTGTCCTCTGGTCCTAGACTCCCCCACTACTGGAAACATCATCTCCACATCCACTCTATCTGTGTCCTCTGGTCCTAGACTCCCCCACTATAGGAAACATCCTCTCCACACCCAGTCTATCTGTGTCCTCTGGTCCTAGACTCTCCAACTACAGGAAACATCATCTCCACATCCACTCTCTCTGTGTCCTCTGGTCTTAGACTCCCCCACTATAGGAAACATCCTCTCCACATCCACTCTACCTGTGTCCTCTGGACCTAGACTCCCCCACTACAGGAAACACCATCTCCACATCCACTCTATCTGTGTCCTCTGGTCCAAGACTCCCCCACTATAGGAAACATCCTCTCCACATCCACTCTACCTGTGTCCTCTGGTCCTAGACTCCCCAACTACAGGAAACATCATCTCCACATCCACTCTATCTGTGTCCTCTGGTCCTAGACTCCCCCACTATAGGAAACATCATCTCCGCATCCACTCTATCTGTGTCCTCTGGTCCTAGACTCCCCAAACACAGTACACATCATCTCCACATCCACTCTATCTGTGTCCTCTGGTCCTAGACTCCCCCACTATATGAAACATCCTCTCAACATCCACTCTATCTGTGTCCTCTGGTCCTAGACTCCCCAACTACAGGAAACATCTTCTCCACATCCACTCTATCTGTGTCCTCTGGTCCTAGACTGCCCCAGTATATGAAACATCCTCTCCACATCCTCTCTATCTGTGTCCTCTGGTCCTAGACTCCCCCACTACAGGAAACATCATCTCCACATCCACTCTATCTGTGTCCTCTGGTCCTAGACTCCCCCACTAGGAAACATCCTCTCTACATCCACTCTATCTGTGTCCTCTGGTCCTAGACTCCCCCACTTGGAAACATCCTCTCCACATCCACTCTATCTGTGCCCTCTGGTCCTAGACTCCCCCACTACAGGAAACATCCTCTCCACATCCACTCTATCTGTGACCTCTTTTCCTAGACTCCCCCACTACAGGAAACATCCTCTCCACATCCACTCTATCTGTGTCCTCTGGTCCTAGACTCCCCCACTACTGGAAACATCCTCTCCATATCCACTCTATCTGTGTCCTCTGGTCCTAGACACCCCCACTATATGAAACATCCTCTCCACATCCACTCTATCTGTGTCCTCTGGTCCTAGACTCCCCCACTAAAGGAAACATCCTCTCCACATCCACTCTATCTGTGTCCTCTGGTCCTAGACTCCCCAACTACAGGAAACATCATCTCCACATCCACTCTATCTGTGTCCTCTGGTCCTAGACTCCTCCACTATAGGAAACATCATCTCCACATCCACTCTATCTGTGTCCTCTGATCCTAGACTCCCCCACTATAGGAAACATCCTCTCCACATCCACTCTATCTGTGTCCTCTGGTCCTAGACTCCTCAAACACAGGAAACATCAACTCCACATCCACTCTATCTGTGTCCTCTGGTCCTAGACTCCCCCACTATATGAAACATCCTCTCCACATCCACTCTATCTGTGTCCTCTGGTCCTAGACTCCCCAACTACAGGAAACATCATCTCCACATCCACTCTATCTGTGTCCTCTGGTCCTAGACTCCCCCACTAGGAAACATCCTCTCTACATCCACTCTATCTGTGTCCTCTGGTCCTAGACTCCCCCACTAGGAAACATCCTCTCCACATCCACTCTATCTGTGCCCTCTGGTCCTAGACTCCCCCACTACAGGAAACATCCTCTCCACATCCACTCTATCTGTGACCTCTTTTCCTAGACTCCCCCACTACAGGAAACATCCTCTCCACATCCACTCTATCTGTGTCCTCTGGTCCTAGACTCCCCCACTACTGGAAACATCCTCTCCATATCCACTCTATCTGTGTCCTCTGGTCCTAGACTCCCCCACTATATGAAACATCCTCTCCACATCCACTCTATCTGTGTCCTCTGGTCCTAGACTCCCCCACTAAAGGAAACATCCTCTCCACATCCACTCTATCTGTGTCCTCTGGTCCTAGACTCCCCAACTACAGGAAACATCATCTCCACATCCACTCTATCTGTGTCCTCTGGTCCTAGACTCCTCCACTATAGGAAACATCATCTCCACATCCACTCTATCTGTGTCCTCTGATCCTAGACTCCCCCACTATAGGAAACATCCTCTCCACATCCACTCTATCTGTGTCCTCTGGTCCTAGACTCCTCAAACACAGGAAACATCAACTCCACATCCACTCTATCTGTGTCCTCTGGTCCTAGACTCCCCCACTATATGAAACATCCTCTCCACATCCACTCTATCTGTGTCCTCTGGTCCTAGACTCCCCAACTACAGGAAACATCATCTCCACATCCACTCTATCTGTGTCCTCTGGTCCTAGACTCCCCCACTATATGAAACATCCTCTCAACATCCACTCTATCTGTGTCCTCTGGTCCTAGACTCCCCCACTACAGGAAACATCATCTCCACATCCACTCTATCTGTGTCCTCTGGTCCTAGACTCCCCCACTATAGGAAACATCCTCTCCACATCCACTCTATCTGTGTCGTCTGGTCCTAGACTCCCCAACTACAGGAAACATCATCTCCACATCCACTCTATCTGTGTCCTCTGGTCCTAGACTCCCCCACTATAGGAAACATCCTCTCCACATCCACTCTATCTGTGTCCTCTGGTCCTAGACTCCCCCACTATAGGAAACATCCTCTCCACATCCGCTCTATCTGTGTCCTCTGGTCCTAGACTCCCCAACTACAGGAAACATCATCTCCACATCCACTCTACCTGTGTCCTCTGGTCCTAGACTCCCCCACTATAGGAAACATCCTCTCCACATCCACCCTATCTGTGTCCTCTGGTCCTAGACTCCCCAACTACAGGAAACATCATCTCCACATCCACTCTATCTGTGTCCTCTGGTCCTAGACTCCCCCACTATATGAAACATCCTCTCCACATCCACTCTATCTGTTTCCTCTGGTCCTAGACTCCCCAACTACAGGAAACATCATCTCCACATCCACTCTATCTGTGTCCTCTGGTCCTAGACTCCCCCACTATAGGAAACATCCTCTCCACATCCACTCTATCTGTGTCCTCAGGTCCTAGACTCCCAACTACAGGAAACATCATCTCCACATCCACTCTATCTGTGTCCTCTGGTCCTAGACTCCCCCACTATAGGAAACATCCTCTCCACATCCACTCTATCTGTGTCCTCTGGTCCTAGACACCAACAACTACAGGAAACATCATCTCCACATCCACTCTATCTGTGTCCTCTGGTCCTAGACTCCCCCACTATAGGAAACATCCTCTCCACATCCACTCTATCTGTGTCCTCTGGTCCTAGACTCCCCAACTACAGGAAATATCATCTCCACATCCACTCTATCTGTGTCCTTTGGCCTTAGACTCCCCCACTATAGGAAACATCCTCTCCGCATCCACTCTATCTGTGTCCTCTGGTCCTAGACTCCCCAAACACAGGAAACATCATCTCCACATCCACTCTATCTGTGTCCTCTGGTCCTAGACTCCCCCACTATATGAAACATCCTCTCCACATCCACTCTATCTGTGTCCTCTGGTCCTCGACACCCCCACTATAGGAAACATCCTCTGAACATCCACTCTATCTGTGTCCTCTGGTCCTAGACTCCCCCACTAGGAAACATCCTCTCTACCTCCACTCTATCTGTGTCCTCTGGTCCTAGACTCCCCCACTAGGAAACATCCTCTCCACATCCACTCTATCTGTGCCCTCTGGTCCTAGACTCCCCCACTACAGGAAACATCCTCTCCACATCCACTCTATCTTTGTCCTCTGGTCCTCGACTCCCCCACTACAGGAAACATCCTCTCCACATCCACTCTATCTGTGTCCTCTGGTCCTAGACTCCCCCACTACAGGAAACATCCTCTCCACATCCACTCTATCTGTGTCCTCTGGTCCTAGACTCCCCCACTATATGAAACATCCTCTCCACATCCACTCTATCTGTGTCCTCTGGTCCTAGACTCCCCCACTACTGGAAACATCATCTCCACATCCACTCTATCTGTGTCCTCTGGTCCTAGAATCCCCCACTACAGGAAACATCCTCTCCACACCCAGTCTATCTGTGTCCTCTGGTCCTAGACTCCGCAACTAAAGGAAACATCATCTCCACATCCACTCTCTCTGTGTCCTCTGGTCTTAGACTCCCCCACTATAGGAAACATCCTCTCCACATCCACTCTACCTGTGTCCTCTGGACCTAGACTCCCCCACTACAGGAAACACCATCTCCACATCCACTCTATCTGTGTCCTCTGGTCCAAGACTCCCCCACTATAGGAAACATCCTGTACACATCCACTCTATCTGTGTCCTCTGGTCCTAGACTCCTCAAACACAGGAAACATCATCTCCACATCCACTCTATCTGTGTCCTCTGGTCCTAGACTCCCCCACTATATGAAACCTCCTGTCCACATCCACTCTATCTGTGTCCTCTGGTCCTAGACTCCCCACCTACAGGAAACATCATCTCCACATCCACTCTATCTGTGTCCTCTGGTCCTAGACTCCCCCACTGTAGGAAACATCCTCTCCACATCCACTCTATCTGTGTCCTCTGGTCCTAGACTCCCCAACTACAGGAAACATCCTCTCCACATCCACTCTATCTGTGTCCTCTGGTCCTAGACTCCTCAAACACAGGAAACATCATCTCCACATCCACTCTATCTGTGTCCTCTGGTCCTAGACTCCCCCACTATATGAAACATCCTCTCCACATCCACTCTATCTGTGTCCTCTGGTCCTAGACTCCCCACCTACAGGAAACATCATCTCCACATCCACTCTTTCTGTGTCCTCTGGTCCTAGACTCCCCCACTATATGAAACATCCTCTCCACATCCACGCTATCTGTGTCCTCTGGTCCTAGACTCCCCCACTACAGGAAACATCCTCTCCACATCCACTCTGTCTGTATCCTCTTGTCTTAGACTCCCCCACTACAGGAAACATCCTCTCCATATCCACTCTATCTGTGCCCTCTGGTCCTAGACTCCCCCACTATAGGAAACATCCTCTCCACATCCACTCTATCTGTGTCCTCTGGTCCTAGTCTCCCCCACTAGGAAAGATCCTCTCTACAGCCACTCTATCTGTGTCCTCTGGTCCTAGACTCCCCCACTAGGAAACATCCTCTCCACATCCACTCTATCTGTGCCCTCTGGTCCTAGACTCCTCCACTACAGGAAACATCCTCTCCACATCCACTCTATCTGTGTCCTCTGGTCCTAGACTCCCCCACTACAGGAAACATCCTCTCCACATCCACTCTATCTGTGTCCTCTGGTCCTAGACTCCCCCACTACATGAAACATCCTCTCCACATCCACTCTATCAGTGTCCTCTGGTCCTAGACTCCCACACTACAGGAAACATCATCTCCACATCCACTCTATCTGTGTCCTCTGGTCCTAGACTCCCCCACTATAGGAAACATCCTTTCCACATCCACTCTATCTGTGTCCTCTGGTCCTAGACTCCCCAACTACAGGAAACATCATCTCCACATCCACTCTCTCTGTGTCCTCTGGTCCTAGACTCCCCCACTATAGGAAACATCCTCTCCACATCCACTCTACCTGTGTCCTCTGGTCCTAGACTCCCCCACTACAGGAAACATCATCTCCACATCCACTCTATCTGTGTCCTCTGGTCCTAGACTCCCCCACTATAGGAAACATCCTCTCCACATCCACTCTATCTGTGTCCTCTGGTCCTAGACTCCCCAACTACAGGAAACATCATCTCCACATCCACTCTATCTGTGTCCTCTGGTCCTAGACTCCCCCACTATAGGAAACATCCTCTCCACATCCACTCTATCTGTGTCCTCTGGTCCTAGACTCCCCAACTACAGGAAATATCATCTCCACATCCACTCTATCTGTGTCCTTTGGCCCTAGACTCCCCCACTATAGGAAACATCCTCTCCGCATCCACTCTATCTGTGTCCTCTGGTCCTAGACTCCCCAAACACAGGAAATATCATCTCCACATCCACTCTATCTGTGTCCTCTGGTCCTAGACTCCCCCACTATATGAAACATCCTCTCCACATCCACTCTATCTGTGTCCTCTGGTCCTAGACTCCCCCACTATAGGAAACATCCTCTGAACATCCACTCTATCTGTGTCCTCTGGTCCTAGACTCCCCCACTAGGAAACATCCTCTCTACCTCCACTCTATCTGTGTCCTCTGGTCCTAGACTCCCCCACTAGGAAACATCCTCTCCACATCCACTCTATCTGTGCCCTCTGGTCCTAGACTCCCCCACTACAGGAAACATCCTCTCCACATCCACTCTATCTGTGTCCTCTGGTCCTCGACTCCCCCACTACAGGAAACATCCTCTCCACATCCACTCTATCTGTGTCCTCTGGTCCTAGACTCCCCCACTATATGAAACATCCTCTCCACATCCACTCTATCTGTGTCCTCTGGTCCTAGACTCCCCCACTACTGGAAACATCATCTCCACATCCACTCTATCTGTGTCCTCTGGTCCTAGACTCCCCCACTATAGGAAACATCCTCTCCACACCCAGTCTATCTGTGTCCTCTGGTCCTAGACTCTCCAACTACAGGAAACATCATCTCCACATCCACTCTCTCTGTGTCCTCTGGTCTTAGACTCCCCCACTATAGGAAACATCCTCTCCACATCCACTCTACCTGTGTCCTCTGGACCTAGACTCCCCCACTACAGGAAACACCATCTCCACATCCACTCTATCTGTGTCCTCTGGTCCAAGACTCCCCCACTATAGGAAACATCCTCTCCACATCCACTCTACCTGTGTCCTCTGGTCCTAGACTCCCCAACTACAGGAAACATCATCTCCACATCCACTCTATCTGTGTCCTCTGGTCCTAGACTCCCCCACTATAGGAAACATCATCTCCGCATCCACTCTATCTGTGTCCTCTGGTCCTAGACTCCCCAAACACAGTACACATCATCTCCACATCCACTCTATCTGTGTCCTCTGGTCCTAGACTCCCCCACTATATGAAACATCCTCTCAACATCCACTCTATCTGTGTCCTCTGGTCCTAGACTCCCCAACTACAGGAAACATCTTCTCCACATCCACTCTATCTGTGTCCTCTGGTCCTAGACTGCCCCAGTATATGAAACATCCTCTCCACATCCTCTCTATCTGTGTCCTCTGGTCCTAGACTCCCCCACTACAGGAAACATCATCTCCACATCCACTCTATCTGTGTCCTCTGGTCCTAGACTCCCCCACTAGGAAACATCCTCTCTACATCCACTATATCTGTGTCCTCTGGTCCTAGACTCCCCCACTTGGAAACATCCTCTCCACATCCACTCTATCTGTGCCCTCTGGTCCTAGACTCCCCCACTACAGGAAACATCCTCTCCACATCCACTCTATCTGTGACCTCTTTTCCTAGACTCCCCCACTACAGGAAACATCCTCTCCACATCCACTCTATCTGTGTCCTCTGGTCCTAGACTCCCCCACTACTGGAAACATCCTCTCCATATCCACTCTATCTGTGTCCTCTGGTCCTAGACTCCCCCACTATATGAAACATCCTCTCCACATCCACTCTATCTGTGTCCTCTGGTCCTAGACTCCCCCACTAAAGGAAACATCCTCTCCACATCCACTCTATCTGTGTCCTCTGGTCCTAGACTCCCCAACTACAGGAAACATCATCTCCACATCCACTCTATCTGTGTCCTCTGGTCCTAGACTCCTCCACTATAGGAAACATCATCTCCACATCCACTCTATCTGTGTCCTCTGATCCTAGACTCCCCCACTATAGGAAACATCCTCTCCACATCCACTCTATCTGTGTCCTCTGGTCCTAGACTCCTCAAACACAGGAAACATCAACTCCACATCCACTCTATCTGTGTCCTCTGGTCCTAGACTCCCCCACTATATGAAACATCCTCTCCACATCCACTCTATCTGTGTCCTCTGGTCCTAGACTCCCCAACTACAGGAAACATCATCTCCACATCCACTCTATCTGTGTCCTCTGGTCCTAGACTCCCCCACTAGGAAACATCCTCTCTACATCCACTCTATCTGTGTCCTCTGGTCCTAGACTCCCCCACTAGGAAACATCCTCTCCACATCCACTCTATCTGTGCCCTCTGGTCCTAGACTCCCCCACTACAGGAAACATCCTCTCCACATCCACTCTATCTGTGACCTCTTTTCCTAGACTCCCCCACTACAGGAAACATCCTCTCCACATCCACTCTATCTGTGTCCTCTGGTCCTAGACTCCCCCACTACTGGAAACATCCTCTCCATATCCACTCTATCTGTGTCCTCTGGTCCTAGACTCCCCCACTATATGAAACATCCTCTCCACATCCACTCTATCTGTGTCCTCTGGTCCTAGACTCCCCCACTAAAGGAAACATCCTCTCCACATCCACTCTATCTGTGTCCTCTGGTCCTAGACTCCCCAACTACAGGAAACATCATCTCCACATCCACTCTATCTGTGTCCTCTGGTCCTAGACTCCTCCACTATAGGAAACATCATCTCCACATCCACTCTATCTGTGTCCTCTGATCCTAGACTCCCCCACTATAGGAAACATCCTCTCCACATCCACTCTATCTGTGTCCTCTGGTCCTAGACTCCTCAAACACAGGAAACATCAACTCCACATCCACTCTATCTGTGTCCTCTGGTCCTAGACTCCCCCACTATATGAAACATCCTCTCCACATCCACTCTATCTGTGTCCTCTGGTCCTAGACTCCCCAACTACAGGAAACATCATCTCCACATCCACTCTATCTGTGTCCTCTGGTCCTAGACTCCCCCACTATATGAAACATCCTCTCAACATCCACTCTATCTGTGTCCTCTGGTCCTAGACTCCCCCACTACAGGAAACATCATCTCCACATCCACTCTATCTGTGTCCTCTGGTCCTAGACTCCCCCACTATAGGAAACATCCTCTCCACATCCACTCTATCTGTCTCGTCTGGTCCTAGACTCCCCAACTACAGGAAACATCATCTCCACATCCACTCTATCTGTGTCCTCTGGTCCTAGACTCCCCCACTATAGGAAACATCCTCTCCACATCCACTCTATCTGTGTCCTCTGGTCCTAGACTCCCCCACTATAGGAAACATCCTCTCCACATCCGCTCTATCTGTGTCCTCTGGTCCTAGACTCCCCAACTACAGGAAACATCATCTCCACATCCACTCTACCTGTGTCCTCTGGTCCTAGACTCCCCCACTATAGGAAACATCCTCTCCACATCCACCCTATCTGTGTCCTCTGGTCCTAGACTCCCCAACTACAGGAAACATCATCTCCACATCCACTCTATCTGTGTCCTCTGGTCCTAGACTCCCCCACTATATGAAACATCCTCTCCACATCCACTCTATCTGTTTCCTCTGGTCCTAGACTCCCCAACTACAGGAAACATCATCTCCACATCCACTCTATCTGTGTCCTCTGGTCCTAGACTCCCCCACTATAGGAAACATCCTCTCCACATCCACTCTATCTGTGTCCTCAGGTCCTAGACTCCCAACTACAGGAAACATCATCTCCACATCCACTCTATCTGTGTCCTCTGGTCCTAGACTCCCCCACTATAGGAAACATCCTCTCCACATCCACTCTATCTGTGTCCTCTGGTCCTAGACACCAACAACTACAGGAAACATCATCTCCACATCCACTCTATCTGTGTCCTCTGGTCCTAGACTCCCCCACTATAGGAAACATCCTGTACACATCCACTCTATCTGTGTCCTCTGGTCCTAGACTCCTCAAACACAGGAAACATCATCTCCACATCCACTCTATCTGTGTCCTCTGGTCCTAGACTCCCCCACTATATGAAACATCATCTCCACATCCACTCTATCTGTGTCCTCTGGTCCTAGACTCCCCACCTACAGGAAACATCATCTCCACATCCACTCTATCTGTGTCCTCTGGTCCTAGACTCCCCCACTGTAGGAAACATCCTCTCCACATCCACTCTATCTGTGTCCTCTGGTCCTAGACTCCCCAACTACAGGAAACATCCTCTCCACATCCACTCTATCTGTGTCCTCTGGTCCTAGACTCCCCCACTACTGGAAACATCCTCTCCATATCCACTCTATCTGTGTCCTCTGGTCCTAGACTCCCCCACTATATGAAACATCCTCTCCACATCCACTCTATCTGTGTCCTCTGGTCCTAGACTCCCCCACTAAAGGAAACATCCTCTCCACATCCACTCTATCTGTGTCCTCTGGTCCTAGACTCCCCAACTACAGGAAACATCATCTCCACATCCACTCTATCTGTGTCCTCTGGTCCTAGACTCCTCCACTATAGGAAACATCATCTCCACACCCACTCTATCTGTGTCCTCTGATCCTAGACTCCCCCACTATAGGAAACATCCTCTCCACATCCACTCTATCTGTGTCCTCTGGTCCTAGACTCCTCAAACACAGGAAACATCAACTCCACATCCACTCTATCTGTGTCCTCTGGTCCTAGACTCCCCCACTATATGAAACATCCTCTCCACATCCACTCTATCTGTGTCCTCTGGTCCTAGACTCCCCAACTACAGGAAACATCATCTCCACATCCACTCTATCTGTGTCCTCTGGTCCTAGACTCCCCCACTATATGAAACATCCTCTCAACATCCACTCTATCTGTGTCCTCTGGTCCTAGACTCCCCCACTACAGGAAACATCATCTCCACATCCACTCTATCTGTGTCCTCTGGTCCTAGACTCCCCGACTATAGGAAACATCCTCTCCACATCCACTCTATCTGTGTCGTCTGGTCCTAGACTCCCCAACTACAGGAAACATCATCTCCACATCCACTCTATCTGTGTCCTCTGGTCCTAGACTCCCCCACTATAGGAAACATCCTCTCCACATCCACTCTATCTGTGTCCTCTGGTCCTAGACTCCCCCACTATAGGAAACATCCTCTCCACATCCGCTCTATCTGTGTCCTCTGGTCCTAGACTCCCCAACTACAGGAAACATCATCTCCACATCCACTCTACCTGTGTCCTCTGGTCCTAGACTCCCCCACTATAGGAAACATCCTCTCCACATCCACCCTATCTGTGTCCTCTGGTCCTAGACTCCCCAACTACAGGAAACATCATCTCCACATCCACTCTATCTGTGTCCTCTGGTCCTAGACTCCCCCACTATATGAAACATCCTCTCCACATCCACTCTATCTGTTTCCTCTGGTCCTAGACTCCCCAACTACAGGAAACATCATCTCCACATCCACTCTATCTGTGTCCTCTGGTCCTAGACTCCCCCACTATAGGAAACATCCTCTCCACATCCACTCTATCTGTGTCCTCAGGTCCTAGACTCCCAACTACAGGAAACATCATCTCCACATCCACTCTATCTGTGTCCTCTGGTCCTAGACTCCCCCACTATAGGAAACATCCTCTCCACATCCACTCTATCTGTGTCCTCTGGTCCTAGACACCAACAACTACAGGAAACATCATCTCCACATCCACTCTATCTGTGTCCTCTGGTCCTAGACTCCCCCACTATAGGAAACATCCTGTACACATCCACTCTATCTGTGTCCTCTGGTCCTAGACTCCTCAAACACAGGAAACATCATCTCCACATCCACTCTATCTGTGTCCTCTGGTCCTAGACTCCCCCACTATATGAAACATAATCTCCACATCCACTCTATCTGTGTCCTCTGGTCCTAGACTCCCCACCTACAGGAAACATCATCTCCACATCCACTCTATCTGTGTCTTCTGGTCCTAGACTCCCCCACTGTAGGAAACATCCTCTCCACATCCACTCTATCTGTGTCCTCTGGTCCTAGACTCCCCAACTACAGGAAACATCCTCTCCACATCCACTCTATCTGTGTCCTCTGGTCCTAGACTCCTCAAACTCAGGAAACATCATCTCCACATCCACTCTATCTGTGTCCTCTGGTCCTAGACTCCCCCACTATATGAAACATCCTCTCCACATCCACTCTATCTGTGTCCTCTGGTCCTAGACTCCCCCACTACAGGAAACATCATCTCCACATCCACTCTATCTGTGTCCTCTGGTCCTAGACTCCCCCACTAGGAAACATACTCTCTACATCCACTCTATCTGTGTCCTCTGGTCCTAGACTCCCCCACTAGGAAACATCCTCTCCACATCCACTCTATCTGTGCCCTCTGGTCCTAGACTCCCCCACTACAGGAAACATCCTCTCCACATCCACTCTATCTGTGACCTCTTTTCCTAGACTACCCCACTACAGGAAACATCCTCTCCACATCCACTCTATCTGTGTCCTCTGGTCCTAGACTCCCCCACTACTGGAAACATCCTCTCCATATCCACTCTATTTGTGTCCTCTGGTCCTAGACTCCCCCACTATATGAAACATCCTCTCCACATCCACTCTATCTGTGTCCTCTGGTCCTAGACTCCCCCACTAAAGGAAACATCCTCTCCACATCCACTCTATCTGTGTCCTCTGGTCCTAGACTCCCCAACTACAGGAAACATCATCTCCACATCCACTCTATCTGTGTCCTCTGGTCCTAGACTCCCCCACTATAGGAAACATCATCTCCACATCCACTCTATCTGTGTCCTCTGATCCTAGACTCCCCCACTATAGGAAACATCCTCTCCACATCCACTCTATCTGTGTCCTCTGGTCCTAGACTCCTCAAACACAGGAAACATCAACTCCACATCCACTCTATCTGTGTCCTCTGGTCCTAGACTCCCCCACTATATGAAACATCCTCTCCACATCCACTCTATCTGTGTCCTCTGGTCCTAGACTCCCCAACTACAGGAAACATCATCTCCACATCCACTCTATCTGTGTCCTCTGGTCCTAGACTCCCCCACTATATGAAACATCCTCTCAACATCCACTCTATCTGTGTCCTCTGGTCCTAGACTCCCCCACTACAGGAAACATAATCTCCACATCCACTCTATCTGTGTCCTCTGGTCCTAGACTCCCCCACTATAGGAAACATCCTCTCCACATCCACTCTATCTGTGTCGTCTGGTCCTAGACTCCCCAACTACAGGAAACATCATCTCCACATCCACTCTATCTGTGTCCTCTGGTCCTAGACTCCCCCACTATAGGAAACATCCTCTCCACATCCACTCTATCTGTGTCCTCTGGTCCTAGACTCCCCCACTATAGGAAACATCCTCTCCACATCCGCTCTATCTGTGTCCTCTGGTCCCAACTACAGGAAACATCATCTCCACATCCACTCTACCTGTGTCCTCTGGTCCTAGACTCCCCCACTATAGGAAACATCCTCTCCACATCCACCCTATCTGTGTCCTCTGGTCCTAGACTCCCCAACTACAGGAAACATCATCTCCACATCCACTCTATCTGTGTCCTCTGGTCCTAGACTCCCCCACTATATGAAACATCCTCTCCACATCCACTCTATCTGTTTCCTCTGGTCCTAGACTCCCCAACTACAGGAAACATCATCTCCAGATCCACTCTATCTGTGTCCTCTGGTCCTAGACTCCCCCACTATAGGAAACATCCTCTCCACATCCACTCTATCTGTGTCCTCAGGTCCTAGACTCCCAACTACAGGAAACATCATCTCCACATCCACTCTATCTGTGTCCTCTGGTCCTAGACTCCCCCACTATAGGAAACATCCTCTCCACATCCACTCTATCTGTGTCCTCTGGTCCTAGACACCCCAACTACAGGAAACATCATCTCCACATCCACTCTATCTGTGTCCTCTGGTCCTAGACTCCCCCACTATAGGAAACATCCTGTACACATCCACTCTATCTGTGTCCTCTGGTCCTAGACTCCTCAAACACAGGAAACATCATCTCCACATCCACTCTATCTGTGTCCTCTGGTCCTAGACTCCCCCACTATATGAAACATCCTGTCCACATCCACTCTATCTGTGTCCTCTGGTCCTAGACTCCCCACCTACAGGAAACATCATCTCCACATCCACTCTATCTGTGTCCTCTGGTCCTAGACTCCCCCACTGTAGGAAACATCCTCTCCACATCCACTCTATCTGTGTCCTCTGGTCCTATACTCCCCAACTACAGGAAACATCCTCTCCACATCCACTCTATCTGTGTCCTCTGGTCCTAGACTCCTCAAACACAGGAAACATCATCTCCACATCCACTCTATCTGTGTCCTCTGGTCCTAGACTCCCCCACTATATGAAACATCCTCTCCACATCCACTCTATCTGTGTCCTCTGGTCCTAGACTCCCCACCTACAGGAAACATCATCTCCACATCCACTCTTTCTGTGTCCTCTGGTCCTAGACTCCCCCACTATATGAAACATCCTCTCCACATCCACTCTATCTGTGTCCTCTGGTCCTAGACTCCCCCACTACAGGAAACATCATCTCCACATCCACTCTCTCTGTGTCCTCTGGTCCTAGACTCCCCCACTATAGGAAACATCCTCTCCACATCCACTCTATCTGTGTCGTCTGGTCCTAGACTCCCCAACTACAGGAAACATCATCTCCACATCCACTCTATCTGTGTCCTCTGGTCCTAGACTACCCCACTATAGGAAACATCCTCTCCACATCCACTCTATCTGTGTCCTCTGGTCCTAGACTCCCCCACTACAGGAAACATCATCTCCACATCCACTCTATCTGCGTCCTCTGGTCCTAGACTCCCCCACTATAGGAAACATCCTCTCCACATCCACTCTATCTGTGTCCTCTGGTCCTAGACTCCCCAACTACAGGAAACATCATCTCCACATCCACTCTATCTGTGTCCTCTGGTCCTAGACTCCCCCACTATAGGAAACATCCTCTCCACATCCGCTCTATCTGTGTCCTCTGGTCCTAGACTCCCCAACTACAGGAAACGTCATCTCCACATCCACTCTATCTGTGTCCTCTGGTCCTAGACTCCCCCACTATAGGAAACATCCTCTCCACATCCACTCTATCTGTGTCCTCTGGTCCTAGACTCCCCAACTACAGGAAACAACATCTCCACACCCACTCTATCTGTGTCCTCTTGTCCTAGACTCCCCCACTATATGAAACATCCTCTCCACATCCACTCTATCTGTTTCCTCTGGTCCTAGACTCCCCAACTACAGGAAAAATCATCTCCACATCCACTCTATCTGTGTCCTCTGGTCCTAGACTCCCCCACTATAGGAAACATCCTCTCCACATCCACTCTATCTGTGTCCTCAGGTCCTAGACTCCCAACTACAGGAAACATCATCTCCACATCCACTCTATCTGTGTCCTCTGGTCCTAGACTCCCCCACTATATGAAACATCCTCTCCACATCCACTCTATCTGTGTCCTCTGGTCCTAGACTCCCCCACTACAGGAAACATCATCTCCACATCCACTCTATCTGTGTCCTCTGGTCCTAGACTCCCCCACTAGGACACATCCTCTCTACATCCACTCTATCTGTGTCCTCTGGTCCTAGACTCCCCCACTATAGGAAACATCCTGTACACATCCGCTCTATCTGTGTCCTCTGGTCCTAGACTCCTCAAACACAGGAAACATCATCTCCACATCCACTCTATCTGTGTCCTCTGGTCCTAGACTCCCCCACTATATGAAACATCCTGTCCACATCCACTCTATCTGTGTCCTCTGGTCCTAGACTCCCCACCTACAGGAAACATCATCTCCACATCCACACTATCTGTGTCCTCTGGTCCTAGACTCCCCCACTATATGAAAGATCCTCTCCACATCCACTCTATCTGTGTCCTCTGGTCCTAGACTCCCCCACTACAGGAAACATCATCTCCACATCCACTCTATCTGTGTCCTCTGGTCCTAGACTCCCCCACTATAGGAAACATCCTCTCTACATCCACTCTATCTGTGTCGTCTGCTCCTAGACTCCCCAACTACAGGAAACATCATCTCCACATCCACTCTATCTGTGTCCTCTGGTCCTAGACTCCCCCACTATAGGAAACATCCTCTCCACATCCACTCTATCTGTGTCCTCTGGTCCTAGACTCCCCCACTACAGGAAACATCATCTCCACATCCACTCTATCTGCGTCCTCTGGTCCTAGACTCCCCCACTATAGGAAACATCCTCTCCACATCCACTCTATCTGGGTCCTCTGGTCCTAGACTCCCCCACTATCGGAAACATCCTCTCCACATCCACTCTATCTGTGTCCTCTGGTCCTAGACTCCCCAACTACAGGAAACATCATCTCCACATCCACTCTATCTGTGTCCTCTGGTCCTAGACTCCCCCACTATAGGAAACATCCTCTCCACATCCGCTCTATCTGTGTCCTCTGGTCCTAGACTCCCCAACTACAGGAAACATCATCTCCACATCCACTCTATCTGTGTCCTCTGGTCCTAGACTCCCCCACTATAGGAAACATCCTCTCCACATCCACTCTATCTGTGTCCTCAGGTCCTAGACTCCCCCACTACAGGAAACATCATCTCCACATCCACTCTATCTGTTTCCTCTGGTCCTAGACTCCCACACTATAGGAAACATCCTCTCCACATCCACTCTATCTGTGTCCTCTCGTCCTAGACTCCCCATCTACAGGAAACATCATCTCCACATCCACTCTATCTGTGTCCTCTGGTCCTAGACTCCCCCACTATAGGAAACATCCTCTCCACATCCACTCTATCTGTGTCCTCTGGTCCTAGACTCCCCAACTACAGGAAACATCATCTCCACATCCACTCTATCTGTGTCCTCTGGTCCTAGACTCCCCCACTATAGGAAACATGCTCTCCGCATCCACTCTATCTGTGTCCTCTGGTCCTAGACTCCACAAACACAGGAAACATCATCTCCACATCCACTCTATCTGTGTCCTCTGGTCCTAGACTCCCCCACTACAGGAAACATCATCTCCACATCCACTCTATCTGTTTCCTCTGGTCCTAGACTCCCAACTACAGGAAACATCATCTCCACATCCACTCTATCTGTGTCCTCTGGTCCTAGACTCCCCCACTATAGGAAACATCCTCTCCACATCCACTCTATCTGTGTCCTCTGGTCCTAGACACCCCAACTACAGGAAACATCATCTCCACATCCACTCTATCTGTGTCCTCTGGTCCTAGACTCCCCCACTATAGGAAACATCCTGTACACATCCACTCTATCTGTGTCCTCTGGTCCTAGACTCCTCAAACACAGGAAACATCATCTCCACATCCACTCTATCTGTGTCCTCTGGTCCTAGACTCCCCCACTATATGAAACATCCTGTCCACATCCACTCTATCTGTGTCCTCTGGTCCTAGACACCCCACCTACAGGAAACATCATCTCCACATCCACTCTATCTGTGTCCTCTGGTCCTAGACTCCCCCACTGTAGGAAACATCCTCTCCACATCCACTCTATCTGTGTCCTCTGGTCCTAGACTCCCCAACTACAGGAAACATCCTCTCCACATCCACTCTATCTGTGTCCTCTGGTCCTAGACTCCTCAAACACAGGAAACATCATCTCCACATCCACTCTATCTGTGTCCTCTGGTCCTAGACTCCCCCACTATATGAAACATCCTCTCCACATCCACTCTATCTGTGTCCTCTGGTCCTAGACTCCCCACCTACAGGAAACATCATCTCCACATCCACTCTTTCTGTGTCCTCTGGTCCTAGACTCCCCCACTATATGAAACATCCTCTCCACATCCACTCTATCTGTGTCCTCTGGTCCTAGACTCCCCCACTACAGGAAACATCATCTCCACATCCACTCTCTCTGTGTCCTCTGGTCCTAGACTCCCCCACTATAGGAAACATCCTCTCCACATCCACTCTATCTGTGTCGTCTGGTCCTAGACTCCCCAACTACAGGAAACATCATCTCCACATCCACTCTATCTGTGTCCTCTGGTCCTAGACTACCCCACTATAGGAAACATCCTCTCCACATCCACTCTATCTGTGTCCTCTGGTCCTAGACTCCCCCACTACAGGAAACATCATCTCCACATCCACTCTATCTGCGTCCTCTGGTCCTAGACTCCCCCACTATAGGAAACATCCTCTCCACATCCACTCTATCTGTGTCCTCTGGTCCTAGACTCCCCAACTACAGGAAACATCATCTCCACATCCACTCTATCTGTGTCCTCTGGTCCTAGACTCCCCCACTATAGGAAACATCCTCTCCACATCCGCTCTATCTGTGTCCTCTGGTCCTAGACTCCCCAACTACAGGAAACATCATCTCCACATCCACTCTATCTGTGTCCTCTGGTCCTAGACTCCCCCACTATAGGAAACATCCTCTCCACATCCACTCTATCTGTGTCCTCTGGTCCTAGACTCCCCAACTACAGGAAACAACATCTCCACACCCACTCTATCTGTGTCCTCTGGTCCTAGACTCCCCCACTATATGAAACATCCTCTCCACATCCACTCTATCTGTTTCCTCTGGTCCTAGACTCCCCACCTACAGGAAACATCATCTCCACATCCACTCTATCTGTGTCCTCTGGTCCTAGACTCCCCCACTATAGGAAACATCCTCTCCACATCCACTCTATCTGTGTCCTCAGGTCCTAGACTCCCAACTACAGGAAACATCATCTCCACATCCACTCTATCTGTGTCCTCTGGTCCTAGACTCCCCCACTATATGAAACATCCTCTCCACATCCACTCTATCTGTGTCCTCTGGTCCTAGACTCCCCCACTACAGGAAACATCATCTCCACATCCACTCTATCTGTGTCCTCTGGTCCTAGACTCCCCCACTAGGACACATCCTCTCTACATCCACTCTATCTGTGTCCTCTGGTCCTAGACTCCCCCACTATAGGAAACATCCTGTACACATCCGCTCTATCTGTGTCCTCTGGTCCTAGACTCCTCAAACACAGGAAACATCATCTCCACATCCACTCTATCTGTGTCCTCTGGTCCTAGACTCCCCCACTATATGAAACATCCTGTCCACATCCACTCTATCTGTGTCCTCTGGTCCTAGACTCCCCACCTACAGGAAACATCATCTCCACATCCACACTATCTGTGTCCTCTGGTCCTAGACTCCCCCACTATATGAAAGATCCTCTCCACATCCACTCTATCTGTGTCCTCTGGTCCTAGACTCCCCCACTACAGGAAACATCATCTCCACATCCACTCTATCTGTGTCCTCTGGTCCTAGACTCACCCACTATAGGAAACATCCTCTCTACATCCACTCTATCTGTGTCGTCTGCTCCTAGACTCCCCAACTACAGGAAACATCATCTCCACATCCACTCTATCTGTGTCCTCTGGTCCTAGACTCCCCCACTATAGGAAACATCCTCTCCACATCCACTCTATCTGTGTCCTCTGGTCCTAGACTCCCCCACTACAGGAAACATCATCTCCACATCCACTCTATCTGCGTCCTCTGGTCCTAGACTCCCCCACTATAGGAAACATCCTCTCCACATCCACTCTATCTGGGTCCTCTGGTCCTAGACTCCCCCACTATCGGAAACATCCTCTCCACATCCACTCTATCTGTGTCCTCTGGTCCTAGACTCCCCAACTACAGGAAACATCATCTCCACATCCACTCTATCTGTGTCCTCTGGTCCTAGACTCCCCCACTATAGGAAACATCCTCTCCACATCCGCTCTATCTGTGTCCTCTGGTCCTAGACTCCCCAACTACAGGAAACATCATCTCCACATCCACTCTATCTGTGTCCTCTGGTCCTAGACTCCCCCACTATAGGAAACATCCTCTCCACATCCACTCTATCTGTGTCCTCTGGTCCTAGACTCCCCCACTACAGGAAACATCATCTCCACATCCACTCTATCTGTTTCCTCTGGTCCTAGACTCCCCCACTATAGGAAACATCCTCTCCACATCCACTCTATCTGTGTCCTCTCGTCCTAGACTCCCCATCTACAGGAAACATCATCTCCACATCCACTCTATCTGTGTCCTCTGGTCCTAGACTCCCCCACTATAGGAAACATCCTCTCCACATCCACTCTATCTGTGTCCTCTGGTCCTAGACTCCCCAACTACAGGAAACATCATCTCCACATCCACTCTATCTGTGTCCTCTGGTCCTAGACTCCCCCACTATAGGAAACATGCTCTCCGCATCCACTCTATCTGTGTCCTCTGGTCCTAGACTCCACAAACACTTGAAACATCATCTCCACATCCACTCTATCTGTGTCCTCTGGTCCTAGACTCCCCCACTACAGGAAACATCATCTCCACATCCACTCTATCTGTTTCCTCTGGTCCTAGACTCCCCAACTACAGGAAACATCATCTCCACATCCACTCTATCTGTGTCCTCTGGTCCTAGACTCCCCCACTATAGGAAACATCCTCTCCGCATCCACTCTATCTGTGTCCTCTGGTCCTAGACTCCCCAAACACAGGACACATCATCTCCACATCCACTCTATCTGTGTCCTCTGGTCCTAGACTCCCCCACTATATGAAACATCCTCTCAACATCCACTCTATCTGTGTCCTCTGGTCCTAGACTCCCCAACTACAGGAAACATCATCTCCACATCCACTCTATCTGTGTCCTCTGGTCCTAGACTGCCCCACTATATGAAACATCCTCTCCACATCCACTCTATCTGTGTCCTCTGGTCCTAGACTCCCCCACTACAGGAAACATCATCTCCACATCCCTCTATCTGTGTCCTCTGGTCCTAGACTCCCCCACTATAGGAAACATCCTCTCCACATCCACTCTACCTGTGTCCTCTGGTCCTAGACTCACCAACTACAGGAAACATCATCTCCACATCCACTCTATCTGTGTCCTCTGGTCCTAGACTCCCCCACTATAGGAAACAGCCTCTCCACATCCACTCTATCTGTGTCCTCTGGTCCTAGACTCCCCAACTACAGGAAACATCATCTCCACATCCACTCTATCTGTGTCCTCTGGTCCTAGACTCCCCCACTAGGAAACATCCTCTCTACATCCACTCTATCTGTGTCCTCTGGTCCTAGACTCCCCCACTAGGAAACATCCTCTCCACATCCACTCTATCTGTGCCCTCTGGTCCTAGACTCCCCCACTATATGAAACATCCTCTCCACATCCACTCTATCTGTGTCCTCTGGTCCTAGACTCCCCAACTACAGGAAACATCATCTCCACATCCACTCTATCTGTGTCCTCTGGTCCTAGACTCCCCCACTATAGGAAACATCCTCTCCACATCCACTCTATCTGTGTCCTCTGGTCCTAGACTCCCCAACTACAGGAAACATCATCTCCACATCCACTCTATCTGTGTCCTCTGGTCCTAGACTCCCCCACTATAGGAAACATGCTCTCCGCATCCACTCTATCTGTGTCCTCTGGTCCTAGACTCCACAAACACAGGAAACATCATCTCCACATCCACTCTATCTGTGTCCTCTGGTCCTAGACTCCCCCACTACAGGAAACATCATCTCCACATCCACTCTATCTGTTTCCTCTGGTCCTAGACTCCCAACTACAGGAAACATCATCTCCACATCCACTCTATCTGAGTCCTCTGGTCCTAGACTCCCCCACTATAGGAAACATCCTCTCCACATCCACTCTATCTGTGTCCTCTGGTCCTAGACACCCCAACTACAGGAAACATCATCTCCACATCCACTCTATCTGTGTCCTCTGGTCCTAGACTCCCCCACTATAGGAAACATCCTGTACACATCCACTCTATCTGTGTCCTCTGGTCCTAGACTCCTCAAACACAGGAAACATCATCTCCACATCCACTCTATCTGTGTCCTCTGGTCCTAGACTCCCCCACTATATGAAACATCCTGTCCACATCCACTCTATCTGTGTCCTCTGGTCCTAGACACCCCACCTACAGGAAACATCATCTCCACATCCACTCTATCTGTGTCCTCTGGTCCTAGACTCCCCCACTGTAGGAAACATCCTCTCCACATCCACTCTATCTGTGTCCTCTGGTCCTAGACTCCCCAACTACAGGAAACATCCTCTCCACATCCACTCTATCTGTGTCCTCTGGTCCTAGACTCCTCAAACACAGGAAACATCATCTCCACATCCACTCTATCTGTGTCCTCTGGTCCTAGACTCCCCCACTATATGAAACATCCTCTCCACATCCACTCTATCTGTGTCCTCTGGTCCTAGACTCCCCACCTACAGGAAACATCATCTCCACATCCACTCTTTCTGTGTCCTCTGGTCCTAGACTCCCCCACTATATGAAACATCCTCTCCACATCCACTCTATCTGTGTCCTCTGGTCCTAGACTCCCCCACTACAGGAAACATCATCTCCACATCCACTCTCTCTGTGTCCTCTGGTCCTAGACTCCCCCACTATAGGAAACATCCTCTCCACATCCACTCTATCTGTGTCGTCTGGTCCTAGACTCCCCAACTACAGGAAACATCATCTCCACATCCACTCTATCTGTGTCCTCTGGTCCTAGACTACCCCACTATAGGAAACATCCTCTCCACATCCACTCTATCTGTGTCCTCTGGTCCTAGACTCCCCCACTACAGGAAACATCATCTCCACATCCACTCTATCTGCGTCCTCTGGTCCTAGACTCCCCCACTATAGGAAACATCCTCTCCACATCCACTCTATCTGTGTCCTCTGGTCCTAGACTCCCCAACTACAGGAAACATCATCTCCACATCCACTCTATCTGTGTCCTCTGGTCCTAGACTCCCCCACTATAGGAAACATCCTCTCCACAT
Organism: Hypanus sabinus; assembly: GCF_030144855.1. Classification (NCBI taxonomy): domain Eukaryota; kingdom Metazoa; phylum Chordata; class Chondrichthyes; order Myliobatiformes; family Dasyatidae; genus Hypanus; species Hypanus sabinus. The sequence goes on from NW_026779088.1 coordinate 118,297, forward strand.
CCGCTCTATCTGTGTCCTCTGGTCCTAGACTCCCCAACTACAGGAAACATCATCTCCACATCCACTCTATCTGTGTCCTCTGGTCCTAGACTCCCCCACTATAGGAAACATCCTCTCCACATCCACTCTATCTGTGTCCTCTGGTCCTAGACTCCCCAACTACAGGAAACAACATCTCCACACCCACTCTATCTGTGTCCTCTGGTCCTAGACTCCCCCACTATATGAAACATCCTCTCCACATCCACTCTATCTGTTTCCTCTGGTCCTAGACTCCCCACCTACAGGAAACATCATCTCCACATCCACTCTATCTGTGTCCTCTGGTCCTAGACTCCCCCACTATAGGAAACATCCTCTCCACATCCACTCTATCTGTGTCCTCAGGTCCTAGACTCCCAACTACAGGAAACATCATCTCCACATCCACTCTATCTGTGTCCTCTGGTCCTAGACTCCCCCACTATATGAAACATCCTCTCCACATCCACTCTATCTGTGTCCTCTGGTCCTAGACTCCCCCACTACAGGAAACATCATCTCCACATCCACTCTATCTGTGTCCTCTGGTCCTAGACTCCCCCACTAGGACACATCCTCTCTACATCCACTCTATCTGTGTCCTCTGGTCCTAGACTCCCCCACTATAGGAAACATCCTGTACACATCCGCTCTATCTGTGTCCTCTGGTCCTAGACTCCTCAAACACAGGAAACATCATCTCCACATCCACTCTATCTGTGTCCTCTGGTCCTAGACTCCCCCACTATATGAAACATCCTGTCCACATCCACTCTATCTGTGTCCTCTGGTCCTAGACTCCCCACCTACAGGAAACATCATCTCCACATCCACACTATCTGTGTCCTCTGGTCCTAGACTCCCCCACTATATGAAAGATCCTCTCCACATCCACTCTATCTGTGTCCTCTGGTCCTAGACTCCCCCACTACAGGAAACATCATCTCCACATCCACTCTATCTGTGTCCTCTGGTCCTAGACTCACCCACTATAGGAAACATCCTCTCTACATCCACTCTATCTGTGTCGTCTGCTCCTAGACTCCCCAACTACAGGAAACATCATCTCCACATCCACTCTATCTGTGTCCTCTGGTCCTAGACTCCCCCACTATAGGAAACATCCTCTCCACATCCACTCTATCTGTGTCCTCTGGTCCTAGACTCCCCCACTACAGGAAACATCATCTCCACATCCACTCTATCTGCGTCCTCTGGTCCTAGACTCCCCCACTATAGGAAACATCCTCTCCACATCCACTCTATCTGGGTCCTCTGGTCCTAGACTCCCCCACTATCGGAAACATCCTCTCCACATCCACTCTATCTGTGTCCTCTGGTCCTAGACTCCCCAACTACAGGAAACATCATCTCCACATCCACTCTATCTGTGTCCTCTGGTCCTAGACTCCCCCACTATAGGAAACATCCTCTCCACATCCGCTCTATCTGTGTCCTCTGGTCCTAGACTCCCCAACTACAGGAAACATCATCTCCACATCCACTCTATCTGTGTCCTCTGGTCCTAGACTCCCCCACTATAGGAAACATCCTCTCCACATCCACTCTATCTGTGTCCTCTGGTCCTAGACTCCCCCACTACAGGAAACATCATCTCCACATCCACTCTATCTGTTTCCTCTGGTCCTAGACTCCCCCACTATAGGAAACATCCTCTCCACATCCACTCTATCTGTGTCCTCTCGTCCTAGACTCCCCATCTACAGGAAACATCATCTCCACATCCACTCTATCTGTGTCCTCTGGTCCTAGACTCCCCCACTATAGGAAACATCCTCTCCACATCCACTCTATCTGTGTCCTCTGGTCCTAGACTCCCCAACTACAGGAAACATCATCTCCACATCCACTCTATCTGTGTCCTCTGGTCCTAGACTCCCCCACTATAGGAAACATGCTCTCCGCATCCACTCTATCTGTGTCCTCTGGTCCTAGACTCCACAAACACTTGAAACATCATCTCCACATCCACTCTATCTGTGTCCTCTGGTCCTAGACTCCCCCACTACAGGAAACATCATCTCCACATCCACTCTATCTGTTTCCTCTGGTCCTAGACTCCCCAACTACAGGAAACATCATCTCCACATCCACTCTATCTGTGTCCTCTGGTCCTAGACTCCCCCACTATAGGAAACATCCTCTCCGCATCCACTCTATCTGTGTCCTCTGGTCCTAGACTCCCCAAACACAGGACACATCATCTCCACATCCACTCTATCTGTGTCCTCTGGTCCTAGACTCCCCCACTATATGAAACATCCTCTCAACATCCACTCTATCTGTGTCCTCTGGTCCTAGACTCCCCAACTACAGGAAACATCATCTCCACATCCACTCTATCTGTGTCCTCTGGTCCTAGACTGCCCCACTATATGAAACATCCTCTCCACATCCACTCTATCTGTGTCCTCTGGTCCTAGACTCCCCCACTACAGGAAACATCATCTCCACATCCCTCTATCTGTGTCCTCTGGTCCTAGACTCCCCCACTATAGGAAACATCCTCTCCACATCCACTCTACCTGTGTCCTCTGGTCCTAGACTCACCAACTACAGGAAACATCATCTCCACATCCACTCTATCTGTGTCCTCTGGTCCTAGACTCCCCCACTATAGGAAACAGCCTCTCCACATCCACTCTATCTGTGTCCTCTGGTCCTAGACTCCCCAACTACAGGAAACATCATCTCCACATCCACTCTATCTGTGTCCTCTGGTCCTAGACTCCCCCACTAGGAAACATCCTCTCTACATCCACTCTATCTGTGTCCTCTGGTCCTAGACTCCCCCACTAGGAAACATCCTCTCCACATCCACTCTATCTGTGCCCTCTGGTCCTAGACTCCCCCACTATATGAAACATCCTCTCCACATCCACTCTATCTGTGTCCTCTGGTCCTAGACTCCCCAACTACAGGAAACATCATCTCCACATCCACTCTATCTGTGTCCTCTGGTCCTAGACTCCCCCACTATATGAAACATCCTCTCCACATCCACTCTATCTGTGTCCTCTGGTCCTAGACTCCCCCACTACAGGAAACATCATCTCCACATCCACTCTATCTGTGTCCTCTGGTCCTAGACTCCCCCACTATAGGAAACATACTCTCCACATCCACTCTATCTGTGTCCTCTGGTCCTAGACTCCCCAACTACAGGAAACATCATCTCCACATCCACTCTATCTGTGTCCTCTGGTCCTAGACTCCCCCACTATAGGAAACATCCTCTCCACATCCACTCTATCTGTGTCCTCTGATCCTAGACTCCCCCACTATAGGAAACATCCTCTCCACATTCGCTCTATCTGTGTCCTCTGGTCCTAGACTCCCCAACTACAGGAAACATCATCTCCACATCCACTCTATCTGTGTCCTCTGGTCCTAGACTCCCCCACTATAGGAAACATCCTCTCCACATCCACCCTATCTGTGTCCTCTGGTCCTAGACTCCCCAACTACAGGAAACATCATCTCCACATCCACTCTATCTGTGTCCTCTGGTCCTAGACTCCCCACTATATGAAACATCCTCTCCACATCCACTCTATCTGTTTCCTCTGGTCCTAGACTCCCCAACTACAGGAAACATCATCTCCACATCCACTCTATCTGTGTCCTCTGGTCCTAGACTCCCCCACTATAGGAAACATCCTCTCCACATCCACTCTATCTGTGTCCTCAGGTCCTAGACTCCCAACTACAGGAAACATCATCTCCACATCCACTCTATCTGTGTCCTCTGGTCCTAGACTCCCCCACTATAGGAAACATCCTCTCCACATCCACTCTATCTGTGTCCTCCGGTCCTAGACTCCCCAACTACAGGAAACATCATCTCCACATCCACTCTATCTGTGTCCTCTGGTCCTAGACTCCCCCACTATAGGAAACATCCTGTACACATCCACTCTATCTGTGTCCTCTGGTCCTAGACTCCTCAAACACAGGAAACATTATCTCCACATCCACTCTATCTGTGTCCTCTGGTCCTAGACTCCCCCACTATATGAAACATCCTGTCCACATCCACTCTATCTGTGTCCTCTGGTCCTAGACTCCCCACCTACAGGAAACATCATCTCCACATCCACTCTATCTGTGTCCTCTGGTCCTAGACTCCTCAAACACAGGAAACATTATCTCCACATCCACTCTATCTGTGTCCTCTGGTCCTAGACTCCCCCACTATATGAAACATCCTGTCCACATCCACTCTATCTGTGTCCTCTGGTCCTAGACTCCACACCTACAGGAAACATCATCTCCACATCCACTCTATCTGTGTCCTCTGGTCCTAGACTCCCCCACTGTAGGAAACATCCTCTCCACATCCACTCTATCTGTGTCCTCTGGTCCTAGACTCCCCAACTACAGGAAACATCCTCTCCACATCCACTCTATCTGTGTCCTCTGGTCCTAGACTCCTCAAACACAGGAAACATCATCTCCACATCCACTCTATCTGTGTCCTCTGGTCCTAGACTCCCCCACTATATGAAACATCCTCTCCACATCCACTCTATCTGTGTCCTCTGGTCCTAGACTCCCCACCTACAGGAAACATCATCTCCACATCCACTCTTTCTGTGTCCTCTGGTCCTAGACTCCCCCACTATATGAAACATCCTCTCCACATCCACTCTATCTGTGTCCTCTGGTCCTAGACTCCCCCACTACAGGAAACATCATCTCCACATCCACTCTATCTGTGTCCTCTGGTCCTAGACTCCCCCTCTATAGGAAACATCCTCTCCACATCCACTCTATCTGTGTCGTCTGGTCCTAGACTCCCCAACTACAGGAAACATCATCTCCACATCCACTCTATCTGTGTCCTCTGGTCCTAGACTCCCCCACTATAGGAAACAACCTCTCCACATCCACTCTATCTGTGTCCTCTGGTCCTAGACTCCCCCACTACAGGAAACATCATCTCCACATCCACTCTATCTGCGTCCTCTGGTCCTAGACTCCCCCACTATAGGAAACATCCTCTCCACATCCACTCTATCTGTGTCCTCTGGTCCTAGACTCCCCAACTACAGGAAACATCATCTCCACATCCACTCTATCTGTGTCCTCTGGTCCTAGACTCCCCCACTATAGGAAACATCCTCTCCACATCCGCTCTATCTGTGTCCTCTGGTCCTAGACTCCCCAACTACAGGAAACATCATCTCCACATCCACTCTATCTGCGTCCTCTGGTCCTAGACTCCCCCACTATAGGAAACATCCTCTCCACATCCACTCTATCTGTGTCCTCTGGTCCTAGACTCCCCAACTACAGGAAACATCATCTCCACATCCACTCTATCTGTGTCCTCTGGTCCTAGACTCCCCCACTATATGAAACATCCTCTCCACATCCACTCTGTTTCCTCTGGTCCTAGACTCCCCAACTACAGGAAACATCATCTCTACATCCACTCTATCTGTGTCCTCTGGTCCTAGACTCCCCCACTATAGGAAACATCCTCTCTACATCCACTCTATCTGTGTCGTCTGGTCCTAGACTCCCCAACTACAGGAAACATCATCTCCACATCCACTCTATCTGTGTCCTCTGGTCCTAGACTCCCCCACTATAGGAAACATCCTCTCCACATCCACTCTATCTGTGTCCTCTGGTCCTAGACTCCCCCACTATAGGAAACATCCTCTCTACATCCACTCTATCTGTGTCATCTGGTCCTAGACTCCCCAACTACAGGAAACATCATCTCCACATCCACTCTATCTGTGTCCTCTGGTCCTAGACTCCCCCACTATAGGAAACATCCTCTCCACATCCACTCTATCTGTGTCCTCTGGTCCTAGACTCCCCCACTACAGGAAACATCATCTCCACATCCACTCTATCTGCGTCCTCTGGTCCTAGACTCCCCCACTATAGGAAACATCCTCTCCACATCCACTCTATCTGTGTCCTCTGGTCCTAGACTCCCCCACTATAGGAAACATCCTCTCCACATCCTCTCTATCTGTGTCCTCTGGTCCTAGACTCCCCAACTACAGGAAACATCATCTCCACATCCACTCTATCTGTGTCCTCTGGTCCTAGACTCCCCCACTATAGGAAACATCCTCTCCACATCCGCTCTATCTGTGTCCTCTGGTCCTAGACTCCCCAACTACAGGAAACATCATCTCCACATCCACTCTATCTGTGTCCTCTGGTCCTAGACTCCCCCACTATAGGAAACATCCTCTCCACATCCACTCTATCTGTGTCCTCTGGTCCTAGACTCCCCCACTACAGGAAACATCATCTCCACATCCACTCTATCTGTTTCCTCTGGTCCTAGACTCCCCCACTATAGGAAACATCCTCTCCACATCCACTCTACCTGTGTCCTCTGGTCCTAGACTCCCCAACTACAGGAAACATCATCTCCACATCCACTCTATCTGTGTCCTCTGGTCCTAGACTCCCCAACTACAGGAAACATCATCTCCACATCCACTCTATCTGTGTCCTCTGGTCCTAGACTCCCCCACTATAGGAAACATCCTCTCCACATCCACTCTATCTGTGTCGTCTGGTCCTAGACTCCCCAACTACAGGAAACATCATCTCCACATCCACTCTATCTGTGTCCTCTGGTCCTAGACTCCCCCACTATAGGAAACATCCTCTCCACATCCACTCTATCTGTGTCCTCTGATCCTAGACTCCCCAACTACAGGAAACATCATCTCCACATCCACTCTATCTGTGTCCTCTGGTCCTAGACTCCCCCACTATATGAAACATCCTCTCCACATCCGCTCTATCTGTGTCCTCTGGTCCTAGACTCCCCAACTACAGGAAACATCATCTCCACATCCACTCTATCTGTGTCCTCTGGTCCTAGACTCCCCCACTATAGGAAACATCCTCTCCACATCCACTCTATCTGTGTCCTCTGGTCCTAGACTCCCCAACTACAGGAAACATCATCTCCACATCCACTCTATCTGTGTCCTCTGGTCCTAGACTCCCCAACTACAGGAAACATCATCTCCACATCCACTCTATCTGTGTCCTCTGGTCCTAGACTCCCCCACTATAGGAAACATCCTCTCCACATCCACTCTATCTGTGTCCTCTGGTCCTAGACTCCCCCACTACAGGAAACATCATCTCCACATCCACTCTTTCTGTGTCCTCTGGTCCTAGACTCCCCCACTAGGAAACATCCTCTCTACATCCACTCTATCTGTGTCCTCTGGTCCTAGACTCCCCCACTATAGGAAACATCCTGTACACATCCACTCTATCTGTGTCCTCTGGTCCTAGACTCCCCACTATATGAAACATCCTCTCCACATCCACTCTATCTGTTTCCTCTGGTCCTAGACTCCCCAACTACAGGAAACATCATCTCCACATCCACTCTATCTGTGTCCTCTGGTCCTAGACTCCCCCACTATAGGAAACATCCTCTCCACATCCACTCTATCTGTGTCCTCAGGTCCTAGACTCCCAACTACAGGAAACATCATCTCCACATCCACTCTATCTGTGTCCTCTGGTCCTAGACTCCCCCACTATAGGAAACATCCTCTCCACATCCACTCTATCTGTGTCCTCCGGTCCTAGACTCCCCAACTACAGGAAACATCATCTCCACATCCACTCTATCTGTGTCCTCTGGTCCTAGACTCCCCCACTATAGGAAACATCCTGTACACATCCACTCTATCTGTGTCCTCTGGTCCTAGACTCCTCAAACACAGGAAACATTATCTCCACATCCACTCTATCTGTGTCCTCTGGTCCTAGACTCCCCCACTATATGAAACATCCTGTCCACATCCACTCTATCTGTGTCCTCTGGTCCTAGACTCCCCACCTACAGGAAACATCATCTCCACATCCACTCTATCTGTGTCCTCTGGTCCTAGACTCCTCAAACACAGGAAACATTATCTCCACATCCACTCTATCTGTGTCCTCTGGTCCTAGACTCCCCCACTATATGAAACATCCTGTCCACATCCACTCTATCTGTGTCCTCTGGTCCTAGACTCCACACCTACAGGAAACATCATCTCCACATCCACTCTATCTGTGTCCTCTGGTCCTAGACTCCCCCACTGTAGGAAACATCCTCTCCACATCCACTCTATCTGTGTCCTCTGGTCCTAGACTCCCCAACTACAGGAAACATCCTCTCCACATCCACTCTATCTGTGTCCTCTGGTCCTAGACTCCTCAAACACAGGAAACATCATCTCCACATCCACTCTATCTGTGTCCTCTGGTCCTAGACTCCCCCACTATATGAAACATCCTCTCCACATCCACTCTATCTGTGTCCTCTGGTCCTAGACTCCCCACCTACAGGAAACATCATCTCCACATCCACTCTTTCTGTGTCCTCTGGTCCTAGACTCCCCCACTATATGAAACATCCTCTCCACATCCACTCTATCTGTGTCCTCTGGTCCTAGACTCCCCCACTACAGGAAACATCATCTCCACATCCACTCTATCTGTGTCCTCTGGTCCTAGACTCCCCCTCTATAGGAAACATCCTCTCCACATCCACTCTATCTGTGTCGTCTGGTCCTAGACTCCCCAACTACAGGAAACATCATCTCCACATCCACTCTATCTGTGTCCTCTGGTCCTAGACTCCCCCACTATAGGAAACAACCTCTCCACATCCACTCTATCTGTGTCCTCTGGTCCTAGACTCCCCCACTACAGGAAACATCATCTCCACATCCACTCTATCTGCGTCCTCTGGTCCTAGACTCCCCCACTATAGGAAACATCCTCTCCACATCCACTCTATCTGTGTCCTCTGGTCCTAGACTCCCCAACTACAGGAAACATCATCTCCACATCCACTCTATCTGTGTCCTCTGGTCCTAGACTCCCCCACTATAGGAAACATCCTCTCCACATCCGCTCTATCTGTGTCCTCTGGTCCTAGACTCCCCAACTACAGGAAACATCATCTCCACATCCACTCTATCTGCGTCCTCTGGTCCTAGACTCCCCCACTATAGGAAACATCCTCTCCACATCCACTCTATCTGTGTCCTCTGGTCCTAGACTCCCCAACTACAGGAAACATCATCTCCACATCCACTCTATCTGTGTCCTCTGGTCCTAGACTCCCCCACTATATGAAACATCCTCTCCACATCCACTCTGTTTCCTCTGGTCCTAGACTCCCCAACTACAGGAAACATCATCTCTACATCCACTCTATCTGTGTCCTCTGGTCCTAGACTCCCCCACTATAGGAAACATCCTCTCTACATCCACTCTATCTGTGTCGTCTGGTCCTAGACTCCCCAACTACAGGAAACATCATCTCCACATCCACTCTATCTGTGTCCTCTGGTCCTAGACTCCCCCACTATAGGAAACATCCTCTCCACATCCACTCTATCTGTGTCCTCTGGTCCTAGACTCCCCCACTATAGGAAACATCCTCTCTACATCCACTCTATCTGTGTCATCTGGTCCTAGACTCCCCAACTACAGGAAACATCATCTCCACATCCACTCTATCTGTGTCCTCTGGTCCTAGACTCCCCCACTATAGGAAACATCCTCTCCACATCCACTCTATCTGTGTCCTCTGGTCCTAGACTCCCCCACTACAGGAAACATCATCTCCACATCCACTCTATCTGCGTCCTCTGGTCCTAGACTCCCCCACTATAGGAAACATCCTCTCCACATCCACTCTATCTGTGTCCTCTGGTCCTAGACTCCCCCACTATAGGAAACATCCTCTCCACATCCTCTCTATCTGTGTCCTCTGGTCCTAGACTCCCCAACTACAGGAAACATCATCTCCACATCCACTCTATCTGTGTCCTCTGGTCCTAGACTCCCCCACTATAGGAAACATCCTCTCCACATCCGCTCTATCTGTGTCCTCTGGTCCTAGACTCCCCAACTACAGGAAACATCATCTCCACATCCACTCTATCTGTGTCCTCTGGTCCTAGACTCCCCCACTATAGGAAACATCCTCTCCACATCCACTCTATCTGTGTCCTCTGGTCCTAGACTCCCCCACTACAGGAAACATCATCTCCACATCCACTCTATCTGTTTCCTCTGGTCCTAGACTCCCCCACTATAGGAAACATCCTCTCCACATCCACTCTACCTGTGTCCTCTGGTCCTAGACTCCCCAACTACAGGAAACATCATCTCCACATCCACTCTATCTGTGTCCTCTGGTCCTAGACTCCCCAACTACAGGAAACATCATCTCCACATCCACTCTATCTGTGTCCTCTGGTCCTAGACTCCCCCACTATAGGAAACATCCTCTCCACATCCACTCTATCTGTGTCGTCTGGTCCTAGACTCCCCAACTACAGGAAACATCATCTCCACATCCACTCTATCTGTGTCCTCTGGTCCTAGACTCCCCCACTATAGGAAACATCCTCTCCACATCCACTCTATCTGTGTCCTCTGATCCTAGACTCCCCAACTACAGGAAACATCATCTCCACATCCACTCTATCTGTGTCCTCTGGTCCTAGACTCCCCCACTATATGAAACATCCTCTCCACATCCGCTCTATCTGTGTCCTCTGGTCCTAGACTCCCCAACTACAGGAAACATCATCTCCACATCCACTCTATCTGTGTCCTCTGGTCCTAGACTCCCCCACTATAGGAAACATCCTCTCCACATCCACTCTATCTGTGTCCTCTGGTCCTAGACTCCCCAACTACAGGAAACATCATCTCCACATCCACTCTATCTGTGTCCTCTGGTCCTAGACTCCCCAACTACAGGAAACATCATCTCCACATCCACTCTATCTGTGTCCTCTGGTCCTAGACTCCCCCACTATAGGAAACATCCTCTCCACATCCACTCTATCTGTGTCCTCTGGTCCTAGACTCCCCCACTACAGGAAACATCATCTCCACATCCACTCTTTCTGTGTCCTCTGGTCCTAGACTCCCCCACTAGGAAACATCCTCTCTACATCCACTCTATCTGTGTCCTCTGGTCCTAGACTCCCCCACTATAGGAAACATCCTGTACACATCCACTCTATCTGTGTCCTCTGGTCCTAGACTCCTCAAACACAGGAAACATCATCTCCACATCCACTCTATCTGTGTCCTCTGGTCCTAGACTCCCCCGCTATATGAAACATCCTGTCCACATCCACTCTATCTGTGTCCTCTGGTCCTAGACTCCCCACCTACAGGAAACATCATCTCCACATCCACACTATCTGTGCCCTCTGGTCCTAGACTCCCCCACTATATGAAAGATCCTCTCCACATCCACTCTATCTGTGTCCTCTGGTCCTAGACTCCCCCACTACAGGAAACATCATCTCCACATCCACTCTATCTGTGTCCTCTGGTCCTAGACTCCCCCACTATAGGAAACATCCTCTCTACATCCACTCTATCTGTGTCGTCTGGTCCTAGACTCCCCAACTACAGGAAACATCATCTCCACATCCACTCTATCTGTGTCCTCTGGTCCTAGACTCCCCCACTATAGGAAACATCCTCTCCACATCCACTCTATCTGTGTCCTCTGGTCCTAGACTCCCCCACTACAGGAAACATCATCTCCACATCCACTCTATCTGCGTCCTCTGGTCCTAGACTCCCCCACTATAGGAAACATCCTCTCCACATCCACTCTATCTGTGTCCTCTGGTCCTAGACTCCCCCACTATAGGAAACATCCTCTCCACATCCTCTCTATCTGTGTCCTCTGGTCCTAGACTCCCCAACTACAGGAAACATCATCTCCACATCCACTCTATCTGTGTCCTCTGCTCCTAGACTCCCCCACTATAGGAAACATCCTCTCCACATCCGCTCTATCTGTGTCCTCTGGTCCTAGACTCCCCAACTACAGGAAACATCATCTCCACATCCACTCTATCTGTGTCCTCTGGTCCTAGACTCCCCCACTATAGGAAACATCCTCTCCACATCCACTCTATCTGTGTCCTCTGGCCCTAGACTCCCCCACTACAGGAAACATCATCTCCACATCCACTCTATCTGTTTCCTCTGGTCCTAGACTCCCCCACTATAGGAAACATCCTCTCCACATCCACTCTACCTGTGTCCTCTGGTCCTAGACTCCCCAACTACAGGAAACATCATCTCCACATCCACTCTATCTGTGTCCTCTGGTCCTAGACTCCCCCACTATAGGAAACATCCTCTCCACATCCACTCTATCTGTGTCGTCTGGTCCTAGACTCCCCAACTACAGGAAACATCATCTCCACATACACTCTATCTGTGTCCTCTGGTCCTAGACTCCCCCACTATATGAAACATCCTCTCCACATCCACTCTATCTGTGTCCTCTGGTCCTAGACTCCCCAACTACAGGAAACATCATCTCCACATCCACTCTATCTGTGTCCTCTGGTCCTAGACTCCCCCACTATAGGAAACATCCTCTCCACATCCACTCTATCTGTGTCCTCTGATCCTAGACTCCCCAACTACAGGAAACATCATCTCCACATCCACTCTATCTGTGTCCTCTGGTCCTAGACTCCCCCACTATATGAAACATCCTCTCCACATCCACTCTATCTGTGTCCTCTGGTCCTAGACTCCCCAACTACAGGAAACATCATCTCCACATCTACTCTATCTGTGTCCTCTGGTCCTAGACTCCCCCACTATAGGAATCATCCTCTCCACATCCACTCTGACTGTGTTCTCTGGTCCAAGACTCCCCCACTACAGGATACATCCTCTCCACATCCACTCTATCTGTGTCCTCTGGTCCTAGACTCCCCCACTATAGGAAACATCCTCTCCACATCCACTCTATCTGTGTCCTCTGGTCCTAGACTCCCCCACTATATGAAACATCCTCTCCACATCACTCTATCTGTGTCCTCTAGTCCTAGACTCCCCAACTACAGGAAACATCCTCTCCACATCCACTCTATCTGTGCCCTCTGGTCCTAGACTCACCCACTACAGGAAACATCCTCTCCACATCCACTCTATCTGTGTCCTCTGGTCCTAGACTCCCCCACTACAGGAAACATCATCTCCACATCCACTCTATCTGTGTCCTCTGGTCCTAGACTCCCCCACTATAGGAAACATCCTCTCTACATCCACTCTATCTGTGTCGTCTGGTCCTAGACTCCCCAACTACAGGAAACATCATCTCCACATCCACTCTATCTGTGTCCTCTGGTCCTAGACTCCCCCACTATAGGAAACATCCTCTCCACATCCACTCTATCTGTGTCCTCTGGTCCTAGACTCCCCCACTACAGGAAACATCATCTCCACATCCACTCTATCTGCGTCCTCTGGTCCTAGACTCCCCCACTATAGGAAACATCCTCTCCACATCCACTCTATCTGTGTCCTCTGGTCCTAGACTCCCCCACTATAGGAAACATCCTCTCCACATCCTCTCTATCTGTGTCCTCTGGTCCTAGACTCCCCAACTACAGGAAACATCATCTCCACATCCACTCTATCTGTGTCCTCTGCTCCTAGACTCCCCCACTATAGGAAACATCCTCTCCACATCCGCTCTATCTGTGTCCTCTGGTCCTAGACTCCCCAACTACAGGAAACATCATCTCCACATCCACTCTATCTGTGTCCTCTGGTCCTAGACTCCCCCACTATAGGAAACATCCTCTCCACATCCACTCTATCTGTGTCCTCTGGCCCTAGACTCCCCCACTACAGGAAACATCATCTCCACATCCACTCTATCTGTTTCCTCTGGTCCTAGACTCCCCCACTATAGGAAACATCCTCTCCACATCCACTCTACCTGTGTCCTCTGGTCCTAGACTCCCCAACTACAGGAAACATCATCTCCACATCCACTCTATCTGTGTCCTCTGGTCCTAGACTCCCCCACTATAGGAAACATCCTCTCCACATCCACTCTATCTGTGTCGTCTGGTCCTAGACTCCCCAACTACAGGAAACATCATCTCCACATACACTCTATCTGTGTCCTCTGGTCCTAGACTCCCCCACTATATGAAACATCCTCTCCACATCCACTCTATCTGTGTCCTCTGGTCCTAGACTCCCCAACTACAGGAAACATCATCTCCACATCCACTCTATCTGTGTCCTCTGGTCCTAGACTCCCCCACTATAGGAAACATCCTCTCCACATCCACTCTATCTGTGTCCTCTGCTCCTAGACTCCCCCACTATATGAAACATCCTCTCCACATCACTCTATCTGTGTCCTCTAGTCCTAGACTCCCCAACTACAGGAAACATCATCTCCACATCCACTCTATCTGTGTCCTCTGGTCCTAGACTCCCCCACTATATGAAACATCCTCTCCACATCCACTCTATCTGTGTCCTCTGGTCCTAGACTCCCCCACTACAGGAAACATCATCTCCACATCCACTCTATCTGTGTCCTCTGGTCCTAGACTCCCCCACTATAGGAAACATCCTCTCCACATCCGCTCTATCTGTGTCCTCTGGTCCTAGACTCCCCAACTACAGGAAACATCATCTCCACATCCACTCTATCTGTGTCCTCTGGTCCTAGACTCCCCCACTATAGGAAACATACTCTCCACATCCACTCTATCTGTGTCCTCTGGTCGTAGACTACCCAACTACAGGAAACATCATCTCCACATCCACTCTATCTGTGTCCTCTGGTCCTAGACTCCCCCACTATAGGAAACATCCTCTCCGCATCCACTCTATCTGTGTCCTCTGGTCCTAGACTCCCCAAACACAGGAAACATCATCTCCACATCTACTCTATCTGTGTCCTCTGGTCCTAGACTCCCCCACTATAGGAAACATCCTCTCCACATCCACTCTATCTGTGTCGTCTGGTCCTAGACTCCCCAACTACAGGAAACATCATCTCCACATCCACTCTATCTGTGTCCTCTGGTCCTAGACTCCCCCACTATAGGAAACATCCTCTCCACATCCACTCTATCTGTGTCCTCTGATCCTAGACTCCCCAACTACAGGAAACATCATCTCCACATCCACTCTATCTGTGTCCTCTGGTCCTAGACTCCCCCACTATATGAAACATCCTCTCCACATCCGCTCTATCTGTGTCCTCTGGTCCTAGACTCCCCAACTACAGGAAACATCATCTCCACATCCACTCTATCTGTGTCCTCTGGTCCTAGACTCCCCCACTATAGGAAACATCCTCTCCACATCCACTCTATCTGTGTCCTCTGGTCCTAGACTCCCCCACTACAGGAAACATCATCTCCACATCCACTCTATCTGTTTCCTCTGGTCCTAGACTCCCCCACTATAGGAAACATCCTCTCCACATCCACTCTACCTGTGTCCTCTGGTCCTAGACTCCCCAACTACAGGAAACATCATCTCCACATCCACTCTATCTGTGTCCTCTGGTCCTAGACTCCCCCACTATAGGAAACATCCTCTCCACTTCCACTCTATCTGTGTCGTCTGGTCCTAGACTCCCCAACTACAGGAAACATCATCTCCACATCCACTCTATCTGTGTCCTCTGGTCCTAGACTCCCCCACTATAGGAAACATCCTCTCCACATCCACTCTATCTGTGTCCTCTGATCCTAGACTCCCCAACTACAGGAAACATCATCACCACATCCACTCAATCTGTGTCCTCTGGTCCTAGACTCCCCCACTATATGAAACATCCTCTCCACATCCACTCTATCTGTGTCCTCTGGTCCTAGACTCCCCAACTACAGGAAACATCATCTCCACATCCACTCTATCTGTGTCCTCTGGTCCTAGACTCCCCCACTATAGGAAACATCCTCTCCACATCCACTCTATCTGTGTCCTCTGGTCCTAGACTCCCCCACTACAGGAAACATCATCTCCACATCCACTCTATCTGTTTCCTCTGGTCCTAGACTCCCCCACTATAGGAAACATCCTCTCCACATCCACTCTACCTGTGTCCTCTGGTCCTAGACTCCCCAACTACAGGAAACATCATCTCCACATCCACTCTATCTGTGTCCTCTGGTCCTAGACTCCCCCACTATAGGAAACATCCTCTCCACATCCACTCTATCTGTGTCGTCTGGTCCTAGACTCCCCAACTACAGGAAACATCATCTCCACATCCACTCTATCTGTGTCCTCTGGTCCTAGACTCCCCCACTATAGGAAACATCCTCTCCACATCCACTCTATCTGTGTCCTCTGATCCTAGACTCCCCAACTACAGGAAACATCATCTCCACATCCACTCTATCTGTGTCCTCTGGTCCTAGACTCCCCCACTATATGAAACATCCTCTCCACATCCACTCTATCTGTGTCCTCTGGTCCTAGACTCCCCAACTACAGGAAACATCATCTCCACATCTACTCTATCTGTGTCCTCTGGTCCTAGACTCCCCCACTATAGGAATCATCCTCTCCACATCCACTCTGACTGTGTTCTCTGGTCCAAGACTCCCCCACTACAGGATACATCCTCTCCACATCCACTCTATCTGTGTCCTCTGGTCCTAGACTCCCCCACTATAGGAAACATCCTCTCCACATCCACTCTATCTGTGTCCTCTGCTCCTAGACTCCCCCACTATATGAAACATCCTCTCCACATCACTCTATCTGTGTCCTCTAGTCCTAGACTCCCCAACTACAGGAAACATCATCTCCACATCCACTCTATCTGTGTCCTCTGGTCCTAGACTCCCCCACTATATGAAACATCCTCTCCACATCCACTCTATCTGTGTCCTCTGGTCCTAGACTCCCCCACTACAGGAAACATCATCTCCACATCCACTCTATCTGTGTCCTCTGGTCCTAGACTCCCCCACTATAGGAAACATCCTCTCCACATCCGCTCTATCTGTGTCCTCTGGTCCTAGACTCCCCAACTACAGGAAACATCATCTCCACATCCACTCTATCTGTGTCCTCTGGTCCTAGACTCCCCCACTATAGGAAACATACTCTCCACATCCACTCTATCTGTGTCCTCTGGTCGTAGACTACCCAACTACAGGAAACATCATCTCCACATCCACTCTATCTGTGTCCTCTGGTCCTAGACTCCCCCACTATAGGAAACATCCTCTCCGCATCCACTCTATCTGTGTCCTCTGGTCCTAGACTCCCCAAACACAGGAAACATCATCTCCACATCCACTCTATCAGTGTCCTCTGGTCCTAGACTCCCCCACTATATGAAACATCCTCTCCACATCCACTCTATCTGTGTCCTCTGGTCCTAGACTCCCCCACCATAGGAAACATCCTCTCCACATCCACTCTATCTGTGTCCTCTGGTCCTAGACTCCCCCACTATAGGAAACATCCGCTCCACATCCACTCTATCTGTGTCCTCTGGTCCTAGACTCCCCCACTACAGGAAACATCATCTCCACATCCACTCTATCTGTGTCCTCTGGTCCTAGACTCCCCCACTAGGAAACATCCTCTCTACATCCACTCTATCGGTGTCCTCTGGTCCTAGACTCCCCCACAAGGAAACATCCTCTCCACATCCACTCTATCTGTGCCCTCTGGTCCTAGCCTCCCCCACTACAGGAAACATCCTCTCCACATCCACTCTATCTGTGTCCTCTGGTCCTAGACTCCCCCACTACAGGAAACATCCTCGCCACATCCACTCTATCTGTGTCCTCTGGTCCTAGACTCCCCCACTACAGGAAACATCCTCTCCATATCCACTCTATCTGTGTCCTCTGGTCCTAGATTCCCCCACTATATGAAACATCCTCTCCACATCCACTCTATCTGTGTCCTCTGGTCCTAGACTCCCCCCCACTATAGGAAACATCCTCTCCACATCCACTGTATCTGTGTCCTCTGGTCCTAGACTCCCCAACTACAGGAAACATCCTCTCCACATCCACTCTATCTGTGTCCTCTGGTCCTAGACTCCTCAAACACAGGAAACATCATCTCCACATCCACTCTATCTGTGTCCTCTGGTCCTAGACTCCCCCACTATATGAAACATCCTCTCCACATCCACTCTATCTGTGTCCTCTGGTCCTAGACTCCCCACCTACAGGAAACATCATCTCCACATCCACTCTTTCTGTGTCCTCTGGTCCTAGACTCCCCCACTATATGAAACATCCTCTCCACATCCACTCTATCTGTGTCCTCTGGTCCTAGACTCCCCCACTACAGGAAACATCATCTCCACATCCACTCTATCTGTGTCCTCTGGTCCTAGACTCCCCCACTATAGGAAACATCCTCTCCACATCCACTCTATCTGTGTCGTCTGGTCCTAGACTCCCCAACTACAGGAAACATCATCTCTACATCCACTCTATCTGTGTCCTCTGGTCCTAGACTCCCCCACTACAGGAAACATCCTCTCCACATCCACTCTATCTGTGTCCTCTGGTCCTAGACTCCCCCACTACAGGAAACATCATCTCCACATCCACTCTATCTGCGTCCTCTGGTCCTAGACTCCCCCACTATAGGAAACATCCTCTCCACATCCACTCTATCTGTGTCCTCTGGTCCTAGACTCCCCCACTATAGGAAACATCCTCTCCACATCCACTCTATCTGTGTCCTCTGGTCCTAGACTCCCCAACTACAGGAAACATCATCTCCACATCCACTCTTTCTGTGTCCTCTGGTCCTAGACTCCCCCACTATATGAAACATCCTCTCCACATCCACTCTATCTGTGTCCTCTGGTCCTAGACTCCCCCACTACAGGAAACATCATCTCCACATCCACTCTATCTGTGTCCTCTGGTCCTAGACTCCCCCACTATAGGAAACATCCTCTCCACATCCACTCTATCTGTGTCGTCTGGTCCTAGACTCCCCAACTACAGGAAACATCATCTCCACATCCACTCTATCTGTGTCCTCTGGTCCTAGACTCCCCCACTATAGGAAACATCCTCTCCACATCCACTCTATCTGTGTCCTCTGGTCCTAGACTCCCCCACTACAGGAAACATCATCTCCACATCCACTCTATCTGCGTCCTCTGGTCCTAGACTCCCCCACTATAGGAAACATCCTCTCCACATCCACTCTATCTGTGTCCTCTGGTCCTAGACTCCCCCACTATAGGAAACATCCTCTCCACATCCACTCTATCTGTGTCCTCTGGTCCTAGACTCCCCAACTACAGGAAACATCATCTCCACATCCACTCTATCTGTGTCCTCTGGTCCTAGACTCCCCCACTATAGGAAACATCCTCTCCACATCCGCTCTATCTGTGTCCTCTGGTCCTAGACTCCCCAACTACAGGAAACATCATCTCCACATCCACTCTATCTGTGTCCTCTGGTCCTAGACTCCCCAACTACAGGAAACATCATCTCCACATCCACTCTATCTGTGTCCTCTGGTCCTAGACTCCCCCACTATAGGAATCATCCTCTCCACATCCACTCTATTTGTGTCCTCTGGTCCTAGACTCCCAACTACAGGAAACATCATCTCCACATCCACTCTATCTGTGTCCTCTGGTCCTAGACTCCCCCACTATATGAAACATCCTCTCCACATCCACTCTATCTGTGTCCTCTGGTCCTAGACTCCCCCACTACAGGAAACATCATCTCCACATCCACTCTATCTGTGTACTCTGGTCCTAGACTCCCCCACTAGGAAACATCCTCTCTACATCCACTCTATCTGTGTCCTCTGGTCCTAGACTCCCCCACTAGGAAACATCCTCTCCACATCCACTCTATCTGTGCCCTCTGGTCCTAGACTCCCCCACTACAGGAAACATCCTCTCCACATCCACTCTATCTGTGTCCTCTGGTCCTAGACTCCCCCACTACAGGAAACATCATCTCCACATCCACTCTATCTGTGTCCTCTGGTCCTAGACTCCCCCACTATAGGAAACATCCTCTCCACATCCGCTCTATCTGTGTCCTCTGGTCCTAGACTCCCCAACTACAGGAAACATCATCTCCACATCCACTCTATCTGTGTCCTCTGGTCCTAGACTCCCCCACTATAGGAAACATACTCTCCACATCCACTCTATCTGTGTCCTCTGGTCCTAGACTCCCCAACTACAGGAAACATCATCTCCACATCCACTCTATCTGTGTCCTCTGGTCCTAGACTCCCCCACTATAGGAAACATCCTCTCCGCATCCACTCTATCTGTGTCCTCTGGTCCTAGACTCCCCAAACACAGGAATCATCATCTCCACATCCACTCTATCTGTGTCCTCTGGTCCTAGACTCCCCCACTATATGAAACATCCTCTCCACATCCACTCTATCTGTGTCCTCTGGTCCTAGACTCCCCCACTATAGGAAACATCCTCTCCGCATCCACTCTATCTGTGTCCTCTGGTCCTAGACTCCCCCACTATAGGAAACATCCTCTCCACATCCACTCTATCTGTGTCCTCTGGTCCTAGACTCCCCCACTACAGGAAACATCATCTCCACATCCACTCTATCTGTGTCCTCTGGTCCTAGACTCCCCCACTAGGAAACATCCTCTCTACATCCACTCTATCGGTGTCCTCTGGTCCTAGACTCCCCCACTAGGAAACATCCTCTCCACATCCACTCTAACTGTGCCCTCTGGTCCTAGACTCCCCCACTACAGGAAACATCCTCTCCACATCCACTCTATCTGTGTCCTCTGGTCCCAGACTCCCCCACTACAGGAAACATCCTCGCCACATCCACTCTATCTGTGTCCTCTGGTCCTAGACTCCCCCACTACAGGAAACATCCTCTCCATATCCACTCTATCTGTGTCCTCTGGTCCTAGATTCCCTCACTATATGAAACATCCTCTCCACATCCACTCTATCTGTGTCCTCTGGTCCTAGACTCCCCCACTATAGGAAACATCCTCTCCACATCCACTCTATCTGTGTCCTCTGGTCCTAGACTCCCCAACTACAGGAAACATCCTCTCCACATCCACTCTATCTGTGTCCTCTGGTCCTAGACTCCTCAAACACAGGAAACATCATCTCCACATCCACTCTATCTGTGTCCTCTGGTCCTAGACTCCCCCACTATATGAAACATCCTCTCCACATCCACTCTATCTGTGTCCTCTGGTCCTAGACTCCCCACCTACAGGAAACATCATCTCCACATCCACTCTTTCTGTGTCCTCTGGTCCTAGACTCCCCCACTATATGAAACATCCTCTCCACATCCACTTTATCTGTGTCCTCTGGTCCTAGACTCCCCCACTACAGGAAACATCATCTCCACATCCACTCTATCTGTGTCCTCTGGTCCTAGACTCCCCCACTATAGGAAACATCCTCTCCACATCCACTCTATCTGTGTCGTCTGGTCCTAGACTCCCCAACTACTGGAAACATCATCTCCACATCCACTCTATCTGTGTCCTCTGGTCCTAGACTCCCCCACTATAGGAAACATCCTCTCCACATCCACTCTATCTGTGTCCTCTGGTCCTAGACTCTCCCACTACAGGAAACATCATCTCCACATCCACTCTATCTGCGTCCTCCGGTCCTAGACTCCCCCACTATAGGAAACATACTCTCCACATCCACTCTATCTGTGTCCTCTGGTCCTAGACTCCCCCACTATAGGAAACATCCTCTCCACATCCACTCTATCTGTGTCCTCTGGTCCTAGACTCCCCAACTACAGGAAACATCATCTCCACATCCACTCTATCTGTGTCCTCTGGTCCTAGACTCCCCCACTATAGGAAACATCCTCTCCACATCCGCTCTATCTGTGTCCTCTGGTCCTAGACTCCCCAACTACAGGAAACATCATCTCCACATCCACTCTATCTGTGTCCTCTGGTCCTTGACTCCCCCACTATAGGAAACATCCTCTCCACATCCACTCTATCTGTGTCCTCTGGTCCTAGACTCCCCAACTACAGGAAACATCGTCTCCACATCCACTCTATCTGTGTCCTCTGGTCCTAGACTCCCCCACTATATGAAACATCCTCTCCACATCCACTCTATCTGTGTCCTCTGGTCCTAGACTCCCCAACTACAGGAAACATCATCTCCACATGCACTCTATCTGTGTCCTCTGGTCCTAGACTCCCCCACTATAGGAATCATCCTCTCCACATCCACTCTATCTGTGTCCTCTGGTCCTAGACTCCCCAACTACAGGAAACATCATCTCCACATCCACTCTATCTGTGTCCTCTGGTCCTAGACTCCCCCACTACAGGAAACATCCTCTCCACATCCACTCTATCTGTGTCCTCTGGTCCTAGACTCCCCCACTACAGGAAACATCCTCTCCACATCCACTCTATCTCTGTCCTCTGGTCCTAGACTCCCCCACTATAGGAAACATCCTCTACACATCCACTCTATCTGTGTCCTCTGGTCCTAGACTCCTCAAACACAGGAAACATCATCTCCACATCCACTCTATCTGTGTCCTCTGGTCCTAGACTCCCCCACTATAGGAAACATCCTCTCTACATCCACTCTATCTGTGTCGTCTGGTCCTAGACTCCCCAACTACAGGAAACATCATCTCCACATCCACTCTATCTGTGTCCTCTGGTCCTAGACTCCCCCACTATAGGAAACATCCTCTCCACATCCACTCTATCTGTGTCCTCTGGTCCTAGACTCCCCCACTACAGGAAACATCATCTCCACATCCACTCTATCTGCGTCCTCTGGTCCTAGACTCCCCCACTATAGGAAGCATCCTCTCCACATCCACTCTATCTGTGTCCTCTGCTCCTAGACTCCCCCACTATAGGAAACATCCTCTCCACATCCACTCTATCTGTGTCCTCTGGTCCTAGACTCCCCAACTACAGGAAACATCATCTCCACATCCACTCTATCTGTGTCCTCTGGTCCTAGACTCCCCCACTATAGGAAACATCCTCTCCACATCCGCTCTATCTGTGTCCTCTGGTCCTAGACTCCCCAACTACAGGAAACATCATCTCCACATCCACTCTATCTGTGTCCTCTGGTCCTAGACTCCCCCACTGTAGGAAACATCCTCTCCACATCCACTCTATCTGTGTCCTCTGGTCCTAGACTCCCCAACTACAGGAAACATCATCTCCACATCCACTCTATCTGTGTCCTCTGGTCCTAGACTCCCCCACTATAGGAAACATCCTCTCCACATCCATTCTATCTGTGTCGTCTGGTCCTAGACTCCCCAACTACAGGAAACATCATCTCCACATCCACTCTATCTGTGTCCTCTGGTCCTAGACTCCCCCACTATATGAAACATCCTCTCCACATCCACTCTATCTGTGTCGTCTGGTCCTAGACTCCCCAACTACAGGAAACATCATCTCCACATCCACTCTATCTGTGTCCTCTGGTCCTAGACTCCCCCACTATATGAAACATCCTCTCCACATCCACTCTATCTGTGTCCTCTGGTCCTAGACTCCCCAACTACAGGAAACATCATCTCCACATCCACTCTATCTGTGTCCTCTGGTCCTAGACTCCCACACTATAGGAAACATCCTCTCCACATCCACTCTATCTGTGTCCTCTGGTCCTAGACTCCCCAACTACAGGAAACATCATCTCCACATCCACTCTATCTGTGTCCTCTGGTCCTAGACTCCCCCACTATATGAAACTTCCTCTCCACATCCACTCTATCTGTGTCCTCTGGTCCTAGACTCCCCAACTACAGGAAACATCATCTCCACATCCACTCTATCTGTGTCCTCTGGTCCTAGACTCCCCCACTATAGGAATCATCCTCTCCACATCCACTCTGACTGTGTTCTCTGGTCCAAGACTCCCCCACTACAGGATACATCCTCTCCCCATCCACTCTATCTGTGTCCTCTGGTCCTAGACTCCCCCACTATAGGAAACATCCTCTCCACATCCACTCTATCTGTGTCCTCTGGTCCTAGACTCCCCCACTACAGGAAACATCATCTCCACATCCACTCTATCTGTGTCCTCTGGTCCTAGACTCCCCCACTATAGGAAACATCCTCTCCACATCCACTCTATCTGTGTCCTCTGGTCCTAGACTCCCCAACTACAGGAAACATCATCTCCACATCCACTCTATCTGTGTCCTCTGGTCCTAGACTCCCCCACTATAGGAAACATCCTCTCCACATCCACTCTATCTGTGTCGTCTGGTCCTAGACTCCCCAACTACAGGAAACATCATCTCCACATCCACTCTATCTGTGTCCTCTGGTCCTAGACTCCCCCACTATATGAAACATCCTCTCCACATCCACTCTATCTGTGTCCTCTGGTCCTAGACTCCCCAACTACAGGAAACATCATCTCCACATCCACTCTATCTGTGTCCTCTGGTCCTAGACTCCCCCACTATAGGAAACATCCTCTCCACATCCACTCTATCTGTGTCCTCTGGTCCTAGACTCCCCAGCTACAGGAAACATCATCTCCACATCCACTCTATCTGTGTCCTCTGGTCCTAGACTCCCCCACTATATGAAACATCCTCTCCACATCCACTCTATCTGTGTCCTCTGGTCCTAGACTCCCCCACTATAGGAATCATCCTCTCCACATCCACTCTGACTGTGTTCTCTGGTCCTAGACTCCCCCACTGCAGGATACATCCTCTCCACATCCACTCTATCTGTGTTCTCTGGTCCAAGACTCCCCCACTACAGGAAACATCCTCTCCACATCCACTCTATCTGTGTCCTCTGGTCCTAGACTCCCCCACTACACGATACATCCTCTCCACATCCACTCTATCTGTGTCCTCTGGTCCTAGACTCCCCCACTGCAGGATACATCCTCTCCACATCCACTCTATCTGTGTTCTCTGGTCCAAGACTCCCCCACTACAGGAAACATCCTCTCCACATCCACTCTATCTGTGTCCTCTGGTCCTAGACTCCCCCACTACAGGATACATCCTCTCCACATCCACTCTATCTGTGTTCTCTGGTCCAAGACTCCCCCACTACAGTATACATCCTCTCCACATCCATTCTATCTGTTTCCTCTGGTCCTAGACTCCCCCACTATAGGAAACATCCTCTACACATCCACTCTATCTGTGTCCTCTGGTCCTAGACTCCTCAAACACAGGAAACATCATCTCCACATCCACTCTATCTGTGTCCTCTGGTCCTAGACTCCCCCACTATAGGAAACATCCTCTCTACATCCACTCTATCTGTGTCGTCTGGTCCTAGACTCCCCAACTACAGGAAACATCATCTCCACATCCACTCTATCTGTGTCCTCTGGTCCTAGACTCCCCCACTATAGGAAACATCCTCTCCACATCCACTCTATCTGTGTCCTCTGGTCCTAGACTCCCCCACTACAGGAAACATCATCTCCACATCCACTCTATCTGCGTCCTCTGGTCCTAGACTCCCCCACTATAGGAAACATCCTCTCCACATCCACTCTATCTGTGTCCTCTGGTCCTAGACTCCCCCACTATAGGAAACATCCTCTCCACATCCACTCTATCTGTGTCCTCTGGTCCTAGACTCCCCAACTACAGGAAACATCATCTCCACATCCACTCTATCTGTGTCCTCTGGTCCTAGACTCCCCCACTATAGGAAACATCCTCTCCACATCCGCTCTATCTGTGTCCTCTGGTCCTAGACTCCCCAACTACAGGAAACATCATCTCCACATCCACTCTATCTGTGTCCTCTGGTCCTAGACTCCCCCACTATAGGAAACATCCTCTCCACATCCACTCTATCTGTGTCCTCTGGTCCTAGACTCCCCCACTGCAGGAAACATCATCTCCACATCCACTCTATCTGTGTCCTCTGGTCCTAGACTCCCCCACTGTAGGAAACATCCTCTCCACATCCACTCTATCTGTGTCCTCTGGTCCTAGACTCCCCAACTACAGGAAACATCATCTCCACATCCACTCTATCTGTGTCCTCTGGTCCTAGACTCCCCCACTATAGGAAACATCCTCTCCACATCCATTCTATCTGTGTCGTCTGGTCCTAGACTCCCCAACTACAGGAAACATCATCTCCACATCCACTCTATCTGTGTCCTCTGGTCCTAGACTCCCCCACTATATGAAACATCCTCTCCACATCCACTCTATCTGTGTCGTCTGGTCCTAGACTCCCCAACTACAGGAAACATCATCTCCACATCCACTCTATCTGTGTCCTCTGGTCCTAGACTCCCCCACTATATGAAACATCCTCTCCACATCCACTCTATCTGTGTCCTCTGGTCCTAGACTCCCCAACTACAGGAAACATCATCTCCACATCCACTCTATCTGTGTCCTCTGGTCCTAGACTCCCCCACTATAGGAAACATCCTCTCCACATCCACTCTATCTGTGTCCTCTGGTCCTAGACTCCCCAACTACAGGAAACATCATCTCCACATCCACTCTATCTGTGTCCTCTGGTCCTAGACTCCCCCACTATATGAAACATCCTCTCCACATCCACTCTATCTGTGTCCTCTGGTCCTAGACTCCCCAACTACAGGAAACATCATCTCCACATCCACTCTATCTGTGTCCTCTGGTCCTAGACTCCCCCACTATAGGAATCATCCTCTCCACATCCACTCTGTCTGTGTTCTCTGGTCCAAGACTCCCCCACTACAGGATACATCCTCTCCCCATCCACTCTATCTGTGTCCTCTGGTCCTAGACTCCCCCACTATAGGAAACATCCTCTCCACATCCACTCTATCTGTGTCCTCTGGTCCTAGACTCCCCCACTACAGGAAACATCATCTCCACATCCACTCTATCTGTGTCCTCTGGTCCTAGACTCCCCCACTATAGGAAACATCCTCTCCACATCCACTCTATCTGTGTCCTCTGGTCCTAGACTCCCCAACTACAGGAAACATCATCTCCACATCCACTCTATCTGTGTCCTCTGGTCCTAGACTCCCCCACTATAGGAAACATCCTCTCCACATCCACTCTATCTGTGTCGTCTGGTCCTAGACTCCCCAACTACAGGAAACATCATCTCCACATCCACTCTATCTGTGTCCTCTGGTCCTAGACTCCCCCACTATATGAAACATCCTCTCCACATCCACTCTATCTGTGTCCTCTGGTCCTAGACTCTCCAACTACAGGAAACATCATCTCCACATCCACTCTATCTGTGTCCTCTGGTCCTAGACTCCCCCACTATAGGAAACATCCTCTCCACATCCACTCTATCTGTGTCCTCTGGTCCTGGTCTCCCCAGCTACAGGAAACATCATCTCCACATCCACTCTATCTGTGTCCTCTGGTCCTAGACTCCCCCACTATATGAAACATCCTCTCCACATCCACTCTATCTGTGTCCTCTGGTCCTAGACTCCCCCACTATAGGAATCATCCTCTCCACATCCACTCTGACTGTGTTCTCTGGTCCTAGACTCCCCCACTGCAGGATACATCCTCTCCACATCCACTCTATCTGTGTTCTCTGGTCCAAGACTCCCCCACTACAGGAAACATCCTCTCCACATCCACTCTATCTGTGTCCTCTGGACCTAGACTCCCCCACTACAGGATACATCCTCTCCACATCCACTCTATCTGTGTCCTCTGGTCCTAGACTCCCCCACTGCAGGATACATCCTCTCCACATCCACTCTATCTGTGTTCTCTGGTCCAAGACTCCCCCACTACAGGAAACATCCTCTCCACATCCACTCTATCTGTGTCCTCTGGTCCTAGACTCCCCCACTACAGGATACATCCTCTCCACATCCACTCTATCTGTGTCCTCTGGTCCTAGACTCCCCCACTAGGAAACATCCTCTCCACATCCACTCTAACTGTGCCCTCTGGTCCTAGACTCCCCCACTACAGGAAACATCCTCTCCACATCCACTCTATCTGTGTCCTCTGGTCCCAGACTCCCCCACTACAGGAAACATCCTCGCCACATCCACTCTATCTGTGTCCTCTGGTCCTAGACTCACCCACTACAGGAAACATCCTCTCCATATCCACTCTATCTGTGTCCTCTGGTCCTAGATTCCCCCACTATATGAAACATCCTCTCCACATCCACTCTATCTGTGTCCTCTGGTCCTAGACTCCCCCACTATAGGAAACATCCTCTCCACATCCACTCTATCTGTGTCCTCTGGTCCTAGACTCCCCAACTACAGGAAACATCCTCTCCACATCCACTCTATCTGTGTCCTCTGGTCCTAGACTCCTCAAACACAGGAAACATCATCTCCACATCCACTCTATCTGTGTCCTCTGGTCCTAGACTCCCCCACTATATGAAACATCCTCTCCACATCCACTCTATCTGTGTCCTCTGGTCCTAGACTCCCCACCTACAGGAAACATCATCTCCACATCCACTCTTTCTGTGTCCTCTGGTCCTAGACTCCCCCACTATATGAAACATCCTCTCCACATCCACTTTATCTGTGTCCTCTGGTCCTAGACTCCCCCACTACAGGAAACATCATCTCCACATCCACTCTATCTGTGTCCTCTGGTCCTAGACTCCCCCACTATAGGAAACATCCTCTCCACATCCACTCTATCTGTGTCGTCTGGTCCTAGACTCCCCAACTACTGGAAACATCATCTCCACATCCACTCTATCTGTGTCCTCTGGTCCTAGACTCCCCCACTATAGGAAACATCCTCTCCACATCCACTCTATCTGTGTCCTCTGGTCCTAGACTCCCCCACTACAGGAAACATCATCTCCACATCCACTCTATCTGCGTCCTCCGGTCCTAGACTCCCCCACTATAGGAAACATACTCTCCACATCCACTCTATCTGTGTCCTCTGGTCCTAGACTCCCCCACTATAGGAAACATCCTCTCCACATCCACTCTATCTGTGTCCTCTGGTCCTAGACTCCCCAACTACAGGAAACATCATCTCCACATCCACTCTATCTGTGTCCTCTGGTCCTAGACTCCCCCACTATAGGAAACATCCTCTCCACATCCGCTCTATCTGTGTCCTCTGGTCCTAGACTCCCCAACTACAGGAAACATCATCTCCACATCCACTCTATCTGTGTCCTCTGGTCCTTGACTCCCCCACTATAGGAAACATCCTCTCCACATCCACTCTATCTGTGTCCTCTGGTCCTAGACTCCCCAACTACAGGAAACATCGTCTCCACATCCACTCTATCTGTGTCCTCTGGTCCTAGACTCCCCCACTATATGAAACATCCTCTCCACATCCACTCTATCTGTGTCCTCTGGTCCTAGACTCCCCAACTACAGGAAACATCATCTCCACATGCACTCTATCTGTGTCCTCTGGTCCTAGACTCCCCCACTATAGGAATCATCCTCTCCACATCCACTCTATCTGTGTCCTCTGGTCCTAGACTCCCCAACTACAGGAAACATCATCTCCACATCCACTCTATCTGTGTCCTCTGGTCCTAGACTCCCCCACTACAGGAAACATCCTCTCCTCATCCACTCTATCTGTGTCCTCTGGTCCTAGACTCCCCCACTACAGGAAACATCCTCTCCACATCCACTCTATCTCTGTCCTCTGGTCCTAGACTCCCCCACTATAGGAAACATCCTCTACACATCCACTCTATCTGTGTCCTCTGGTCCTAGACTCCTCAAACACAGGAAACATCATCTCCACATCCACTCTATCTGTGTCCTCTGGTCCTAGACTCCCCCACTATAGGAAACATCCTCTCTACATCCACTCTATCTGTGTCGTCTGGTCCTAGACTCCCCAACTACAGGAAACATCATCTCCACATCCACTCTATCTGTGTCCTCTGGTCCTAGACTCCCCCACTATAGGAAACATCCTCTCCACATCCACTCTATCTGTGTCCTCTGGTCCTAGACTCCCCCACTACAGGAAACATCATCTCCACATCCACTCTATCTGCGTCCTCTGGTCCTAGACTCCCCCACTATAGGAAGCATCCTCTCCACATCCACTCTATCTGTGTCCTCTGCTCCTAGACTCCCCCACTATAGGAAACATCCTCTCCACATCCACTCTATCTGTGTCCTCTGGTCCTAGACTCCCCAACTACAGGAAACATCATCTCCACATCCACTCTATCTGTGTCCTCTGGTCCTAGACTCCCCCACTATAGGAAACATCCTCTCCACATCCGCTCTATCTGTGTCCTCTGGTCCTAGACTCCCCAACTACAGGAAACATCATCTCCACATCCACTCTATCTGTGTCCTCTGGTCCTAGACTCCCCCACTGTAGGAAACATCCTCTCCACATCCACTCTATCTGTGTCCTCTGGTCCTAGACTCCCCAACTACAGGAAACATCATCTCCACATCCACTCTATCTGTGTCCTCTGGTCCTAGACTCCCCCACTATAGGAAACATCCTCTCCACATCCATTCTATCTGTGTCGTCTGGTCCTAGACTCCCCAACTACAGGAAACATCATCTCCACATCCACTCTATCTGTGTCCTCTGGTCCTAGACTCCCCCACTATATGAAACATCCTCTCCACATCCACTCTATCTGTGTCGTCTGGTCCTAGACTCCCCAACTACAGGAAACATCATCTCCACATCCACTCTATCTGTGTCCTCTGGTCCTAGACTCCCCCACTATATGAAACATCCTCTCCACATCCACTCTATCTGTGTCCTCTGGTCCTAGACTCCCCAACTACAGGAAACATCATCTCCACATCCACTCTATCTGTGTCCTCTGGTCCTAGACTCCCACACTATAGGAAACATCCTCTCCACATCCACTCTATCTGTGTCCTCTGGTCCTAGACTCCCCAACTACAGGAAACATCATCTCCACATCCACTCTATCTGTGTCCTCTGGTCCTAGACTCCCCCACTATATGAAACTTCCTCTCCACATCCACTCTATCTGTGTCCTCTGGTCCTAGACTCCCCAACTACAGGAAACATCATCTCCACATCCACTCTATCTGTGTCCTCTGGTCCTAGACTCCCCCACTATAGGAATCATCCTCTCCACATCCACTCTGACTGTGTTCTCTGGTCCAAGACTCCCCCACTACAGGATACATCCTCTCCCCATCCACTCTATCTGTGTCCTCTGGTCCTAGACTCCCCCACTATAGGAAACATCCTCTCCACATCCACTCTATCTGTGTCCTCTGGTCCTAGACTCCCCCACTACAGGAAACATCATCTCCACATCCACTCTATCTGTGTCCTCTGGTCCTAGACTCCCCCACTATAGGAAACATCCTCTCCACATCCACTCTATCTGTGTCCTCTGGTCCTAGACTCCCCAACTACAGGAAACATCATCTCCACATCCACTCTATCTGTGTCCTCTGGTCCTAGACTCCCCCACTATAGGAAACATCCTCTCCACATCCACTCTATCTGTGTCGTCTGGTCCTAGACTCCCCAACTACAGGAAACATCATCTCCACATCCACTCTATCTGTGTCCTCTGGTCCTAGACTCCCCCACTATATGAAACATCCTCTCCACATCCACTCTATCTGTGTCCTCTGGTCCTAGACTCCCCAACTACAGGAAACATCATCTCCACATCCACTCTATCTGTGTCCTCTGGTCCTAGACTCCCCCACTATAGGAAACATCCTCTCCACATCCACTCTATCTGTGTCCTCTGGTCCTAGACTCCCCAGCTACAGGAAACATCATCTCCACATCCACTCTATCTGTGTCCTCTGGTCCTAGACTCCCCCACTATATGAAACATCCTCTCCACATCCACTCTATCTGTGTCCTCTGGTCCTAGACTCCCCCACTATAGGAATCATCCTCTCCACATCCACTCTGACTGTGTTCTCTGGTCCTAGACTCCCCCACTGCAGGATACATCCTCTCCACATCCACTCTATCTGTGTTCTCTGGTCCAAGACTCCCCCACTACAGGAAACATCCTCTCCACATCCACTCTATCTGTGTCCTCTGGTCCTAGACTCCCCCACTACACGATACATCCTCTCCACATCCACTCTATCTGTGTCCTCTGGTCCTAGACTCCCCCACTGCAGGATACATCCTCTCCACATCCACTCTATCTGTGTTCTCTGGTCCAAGACTCCCCCACTACAGGAAACATCCTCTCCACATCCACTCTATCTGTGTCCTCTGGTCCTAGACTCCCCCACTACAGGATACATCCTCTCCACATCCACTCTATCTGTGTTCTCTGGTCCAAGACTCCCCCACTACAGTATACATCCTCTCCACATCCATTCTATCTGTTTCCTCTGGTCCTAGACTCCCCCACTATAGGAAACATCCTCTACACATCCACTCTATCTGTGTCCTCTGGTCCTAGACTCCTCAAACACAGGAAACATCATCTCCACATCCACTCTATCTGTGTCCTCTGGTCCTAGACTCCCCCACTATAGGAAACATCCTCTCTACATCCACTCTATCTGTGTCGTCTGGTCCTAGACTCCCCAACTACAGGAAACATCATCTCCACATCCACTCTATCTGTGTCCTCTGGTCCTAGACTCCCCCACTATAGGAAACATCCTCTCCACATCCACTCTATCTGTGTCCTCTGGTCCTAGACTCCCCCACTACAGGAAACATCATCTCCACATCCACTCTATCTGCGTCCTCTGGTCCTAGACTCCCCCACTATAGGAAACATCCTCTCCACATCCACTCTATCTGTGTCCTCTGGTCCTAGACTCCCCCACTATAGGAAACATCCTCTCCACATCCACTCTATCTGTGTCCTCTGGTCCTAGACTCCCCAACTACAGGAAACATCATCTCCACATCCACTCTATCTGTGTCCTCTGGTCCTAGACTCCCCCACTATAGGAAACATCCTCTCCACATCCGCTCTATCTGTGTCCTCTGGTCCTAGACTCCCCAACTACAGGAAACATCATCTCCACATCCACTCTATCTGTGTCCTCTGGTCCTAGACTCCCCCACTATAGGAAACATCCTCTCCACATCCACTCTATCTGTGTCCTCTGGTCCTAGACTCCCCCACTGCAGGAAACATCATCTCCACATCCACTCTATCTGTGTCCTCTGGTCCTAGACTCCCCCACTGTAGGAAACATCCTCTCCACATCCACTCTATCTGTGTCCTCTGGTCCTAGACTCCCCAACTACAGGAAACATCATCTCCACATCCACTCTATCTGTGTCCTCTGGTCCTAGACTCCCCCACTATAGGAAACATCCTCTCCACATCCATTCTATCTGTGTCGTCTGGTCCTAGACTCCCCAACTACAGGAAACATCATCTCCACATCCACTCTATCTGTGTCCTCTGGTCCTAGACTCCCCCACTATATGAAACATCCTCTCCACATCCACTCTATCTGTGTCGTCTGGTCCTAGACTCCCCAACTACAGGAAACATCATCTCCACATCCACTCTATCTGTGTCCTCTGGTCCTAGACTCCCCCACTATATGAAACATCCTCTCCACATCCACTCTATCTGTGTCCTCTGGTCCTAGACTCCCCAACTACAGGAAACATCATCTCCACATCCACTCTATCTGTGTCCTCTGGTCCTAGACTCCCCCACTATAGGAAACATCCTCTCCACATCCACTCTATCTGTGTCCTCTGGTCCTAGACTCCCCAACTACAGGAAACATCATCTCCACATCCACTCTATCTGTGTCCTCTGGTCCTAGACTCCCCCACTATATGAAACATCCTCTCCACATCCACTCTATCTGTGTCCTCTGGTCCTAGACTCCCCAACTACAGGAAACATCATCTCCACATCCACTCTATCTGTGTCCTCTGGTCCTAGACTCCCCCACTATAGGAATCATCCTCTCCACATCCACTCTGACTGTGTTCTCTGGTCCAAGACTCCCCCACTACAGGATACATCCTCTCCCCATCCACTCTATCTGTGTCCTCTGGTCCTAGACTCCCCCACTATAGGAAACATCCTCTCCACATCCACTCTATCTGTGTCCTCTGGTCCTAGACTCCCCCACTACAGGAAACATCATCTCCACATCCACTCTATCTGTGTCCTCTGGTCCTAGACTCCCCCACTATAGGAAACATCCTCTCCACATCCACTCTATCTGTGTCCTCTGGTCCTAGACTCCCCAACTACAGGAAACATCATCTCCACATCCACTCTATCTGTGTCCTCTGGTCCTAGACTCCCCCACTATAGGAAACATCCTCTCCACATCCACTCTATCTGTGTCGTCTGGTCCTAGACTCCCCAACTACAGGAAACATCATCTCCACATCCACTCTATCTGTGTCCTCTGGTCCTAGACTCCCCCACTATATGAAACATCCTCTCCACATCCACTCTATCTGTGTCCTCTGGTCCTAGACTCTCCAACTACAGGAAACATCATCTCCACATCCACTCTATCTGTGTCCTCTGGTCCTAGACTCCCCCACTATAGGAAACATCCTCTCCACATCCACTCTATCTGTGTCCTCTGGTCCTGGTCTCCCCAGCTACAGGAAACATCATCTCCACATCCACTCTATCTGTGTCCTCTGGTCCTAGACTCCCCCACTATATGAAACATCCTCTCCACATCCACTCTATCTGTGTCCTCTGGTCCTAGACTCCCCCACTATAGGAATCATCCTCTCCACATCCACTCTATCTGTGTCCTCTGGTCCTAGACTCCCCCACTGCAGGATACATCCTCTCCACATCCACTCTATCTGTGTTCTCTGGTCCAAGACTCCCCCACTACAGGAAACATCCTCTCCACATCCACTCTATCTGTGTCCTCTGGTCCTAGACTCCCCCACTACAGGATACATCCTCTCCACATCCACTCTATCTGTGTTCTCTGGTCCAAGACTCCCCCACTACAGGATACATCCTCTCCACATCCACTCTATCTGTGTCCTCTGGTCCTAGACTCCCCCACTATATGAAACATCCTCTCCACATCCACTCTATCTGTGTCCTCTGGTCCTAGACTCCCCCACTATAGGAATCATCCTCTCCACATCCACTCTGACTGTGTTCTCTGGTCCTAGACTCCCCCACTGCAGGATACATCCTCTCCACATCCACTCTATCTGTGTTCTCTGGTCCAAGACTCCCCCACTACAGGAAACATCCTCTCCACATCCACTCTATCTGTGTCCTCTGGTCCTAGACTCCCCCACTACAGGATACATCCTCTCCACATCCACTCTATCTGTGTCCTCTGGTCCTAGACTCCCCCACTGCAGGATACATCCTCTCCACATCCACTCTATCTGTGTTCTCTGGTCCAAGACTCCCCCACTACAGGATACATCCTCTCCACATCCACTCTATCTGTGTTCTCTGGTCCTAGACTCCCCCACTACAGGATACATCCTCTCCACATCCACTCTATCTGTGTCCTCTGGTCCTAGACTCCCCCACTGTAGGAAACATCCGCTCCACATCCACTCTATCTGTGTCCTCTGGTCCTAGACTCCCCCTCTGTAGGAAACATCCGCTCCACATCCACTCTATCTGTGTCCTCTGGTCCTAGACTCCCCCCACTATAGGAAACATCCTCTCCACATCCTCTCTATCTGTGTCCTCTGGTCCTAGACTCCCCAACTACAGGAAACATCATCTCCACATCCACTCTATCTGTGTCCTCTGGTCCAAGACTCCCCCACTACAGGATACATCCTCTCCACATCCACTCTATCTGTGTCCTCTGGTCCTAGACTCCCCCACTATATGAAACATCCTCTCCACATCCACTCTATCTGTGTCCTCTGGTCCTGGACTCCCCAGCTACAGGAAACATCATCTCCACATCCACTCTATCTGTGTCCTCTGGTCCTAGACTCCCCCACTATATGAAACATCCTCTCCACATCCACTCTATCTGTGTCCTCTGGTCCTAGACTCCCCCACTATAGGAATCATCCTCTCCACATCCACTCTGACTGTGTTCTCTGGTCCTAGACTCCCCCACTGCAGGATACATCCTCTCCACATCCACTCTATCTGTGTTCTCTGGTCCAAGACTCCCCCACTACAGGAAACATCCTCTCCACATCCACTCTATCTGTGTCCTCTGGTCCTAGACTCCCCCACTACAGGATACATCCTCTCCACATCCACTCTATCTGTGTCCTCTGGTCCTAGACTCCCCCACTGCAGGATACATCCTCTCCACATCCACTCTATCTGTGTTCTCTGGTCCAAGACTCCCCCACTACAGGAAACATCCTCTCCACATCCACTCTATCTGTGTCCTCTGGTCCTAGACTCCCCCACTACAGGATACATCCTCTCCACATCCACTCTATCTGTGTTCTCTGGTCCAAGACTCCCCCACTACAGGATACATCCTCTCCACATCCACTCTATCTGTGTCCTCTGGTCCTAGACTCCCCCACTATATGAAACATCCTCTCCACATCCACTCTATCTGTGTCCTCTGGTCCTAGACTCCCCCACTATAGGAATCATCCTCTCCACATCCACTCTGACTGTGTTCTCTGGTCCTAGACTCCCCCACTGCAGGATACATCCTCTCCACATCCACTCTATCTGTGTTCTCTGGTCCAAGACTCCCCCACTACAGGAAACATCCTCTCCACATCCACTCTATCTGTGTCCTCTGGTCCTAGACTCCCCCACTACAGGATACATCCTCTCCACATCCACTCTATCTGTGTCCTCTGGTCCTAGACTCCCCCACTGCAGGATACATCCTCTCCACATCCACTCTATCTGTGTTCTCTGGTCCAAGACTCCCCCACTACAGGATACATCCTCTCCACATCCACTCTATCTGTGTTCTCTGGTCCTAGACTCCCCCACTACAGGATACATCCTCTCCACATCCACTCTATCTGTGTCCTCTGGTCCTAGACTCCCCCACTGTTAGGAAACATCCGCTCCACATCCACTCTATCTGTGTCCTCTGGTCCTAGACTCCCCCTCTGTAGGAAACATCCGCTCCACATCCACTCTATCTGTGTCCTCTGGTCCTAGACTCCCCCACTATAGGAAACATCCACTCCACATCCACTCTATCTGTGTCCTCTGGTCCTAGACTCCCCCACTATAGGAAACATCCTCTCCACATCCACTCTATCTGTGTCCTCTGGTCCTTGACTCCCCAACTACAGGAAACATCATCTCCACATCCACTCTATCTGTGTCCTCTGGTCCTAGACTCCCCCACTATAGGAAATATCCTCTCCACATCCACTCTACCTGTGTCCTCTGGTCCTAGACTCCCCCACTATAGGAAACATCCTCTCCACATCCACTCTATCTGTGTCCTCTGGTCCTAGACTCCCCAACTACAGGAAACATCATCTCCACATCCACTCTATCTGTGTCCTCTGGTCCTAGACTCCCCCACTATAGGAAATATCCTCTCCACATCCACTCTATCTGTGTCCTCTGGTCCTTACCCTCCTCAGCTATGTGCACTACATATTAACTCCGTTTCCATCTCAGCAACCTTCCCTCTGCCTCTCCCTCTCCCCACCCTTTGACCTCTCTCTGTCCTTTATCCACCCCCTCTCTCCTCATCGATCATCAATCTTCCTTGACCCCTCCTTCCCCCTTTCAGCTCTCCCTGCTGCCTCCCCGCTCTCTCCCGCCGCACGTCCTACCTCTCTTTCTCTCTCCCCTCCTCTCTCCCCATCTCTCCCCCTCTGTCCCACCGGCCCCCACATTGCTCTCTCTGTCTCCGCTCTCGACCTCCATCTCCTCTCTCCCTCTGCCCCATCTCTTATTCTGTCTCCCAGACGTGCCCGCAATTCTCTTCCTCGTGTCTCTCTCCCCTCGTTCTCCATCTCGCTCCCTCTTTCCTCCTATGTCGCCCTATCTCTCTCCTGTCTGTCCCCCACAAATTTCTCCCACTCCCCGTCACTCCCCATCTCTTCCCCCCACTCCCTCCATTTATCTCCCACCTTGTCCCCCCAACTCTCTCCCCTCAC
Organism: Hypanus sabinus; assembly: GCF_030144855.1. NCBI lineage: Eukaryota > Metazoa > Chordata > Chondrichthyes > Myliobatiformes > Dasyatidae > Hypanus > Hypanus sabinus. The sequence goes on from NW_026779088.1 coordinate 156,151, forward strand.
CCCCGTCATTCTCCCCGCACCCTGTCCCTCCTCACACCGTCTACCCTCCGTTCCGCACTCACCACCTCTGATCTCCCTCGCACTTCCCCCGCCGCCCCATCCGCCCCCTTGCGAAAGCCCCTCCCCTGTTTCCAGCTCCCGTCTGCCCTCCCTCCCCCCCTCCTCAGCCACACGCCGCCCTCTTCCCGTCACGGGGCCAAACTCCCCCATTCTTTGACCCTTCCTCCGTCACCTCCCCCACCCCTCCGTCATTCCGCGTTCGGGGATGAGGGTGTCCACCTCATTTCCCTCCTCCCTCCCCCCCCCACCCCCAGGGAGTCAGAGTAGTGCCCTGGACTGGGAGTTTCTGGAGGTCCACTTACATCTGCCGACCCCCAGCCGTCTCCCCGGACCCTCCGCCTCGCCACCCCGCACACCCCTCCCCGGCCCGAGGTCTCGCCGCACTGCCTGGCCACGAAGCACCCCTTCCCCGGTCCAAGATCTCGCCTCGGCCCCTGCCTCACCCCCTCGATCATTAATGTGTGTGCACGTTCACCTCGGCCAGTGGTACAGCTGGACTGGCGGAAGGAGGTGGAGACGGAGACGGGGAGGGGTGTAGGGGAGGGAGGGGGTGATGGAGTCGGGGAGGGGCGTAGAGGAGGGGGTGACGGAGATGGGGAGGTGTGTAGGGGAGGGAGGGGGTGATGGAGACGGGGAGGGGTGTAGAGGAGGGAGGGGGTGACAGAGATGGGGAGGGTGTAGGGGAGGGAGGGGGTGATGGAGACGGGGAGGGGTGTAGAGGAGGGAGGGGGTGACGGAGACGGGGAGGGTGTAGGGGAGGAAGTGGGTGACAGAGATGGGGAGGGTGTAGGGGAGGGAGGGTTGACGGAGATGGGGAGGGGTGTAGGGGAGGGAGGGGGTGACGGAGACGTGGAGGGGTGTAGAGGAGGGAGGGGGTGACGGAGACGGGGAGGGGTGTAGGGGAGGGAGGGGGTGACGGAGATGCGGAGGGGTGTAGAGGAGGGAAGGGGTGACGGAGACGGGGAGGGGTGTAGGGCAGCGAGGGGGTGAGGGAGACAGGGAGGGGTGTAGAGGAGGAAGGGGGTGAAGGAGACGGGCAGGGGTGTAGGGGAGGGAGGGGGTGACGGAGACGGGGAGGTGCGTAGGGGAGGGTGGGGGTGATGGAGACGGGGAGGGGCGTAGGGCAGCGAGGGGGTGAGGGAGACGGGGAGGGGTGTAGGGGAGGGAGGGGTGACGGAGACGGGGAGGGGCGTAGGGGAGGGAGGGGGTGAGGGAGACGGGGAGGGTCATAGAGGAGGGATGGGGTGACGGAGACGGGGAGGGGTGTAGGGGAGGGAGGGGGTGACGGAGACGGGGAGGGGTGTAGGGGAGGGAGGGGTGACGGAGACGGGGAGGGGCGTAGGGGAGGACGGGGGTGAGGGGAGACGGGGAGGGGTGTAGGGGAGGCTGGGGGTGACGGAGTCGGGGAGGGGTGTAGGGGAGGGAGGGGGTGACGGTGACAGGGAGGGGTGTAGGGGAGGCTGGGGGTGACGGGGACGGGGAGGGGTGTAGGGGAGGGAGGGGGTGACGGAGACGGGGAGGGGAGTAGGGGAGGGAGGGGGTGATGGAGACGGGGAGGGGTGTAGGGGAGGGAGGGGTGACGGAGACGGGGAGGTTGTGTAGGGAGGGAGGGGTGACGGAGACGGTGAGGGGTGTAGGGGAGGGTGGGGGTGACGGAGACGGGGAGGGGTGTAGGGGAGGGAGGGGGTGACGAAGACGGGGAGGGGTGTTGGGGAGGGTGGGGGTGAGGGAGACGGGGAAGGGAGTAGGGGAGGGAGGGGGTGACAGAGACGGGGAGGGGAGTAGGGGAGGGAGGGGGTGACGGAGACGGGGAGGGGTGTAGGGGAGGGAGGGGGTGACGGAGACGTGGAGGGGTGTAGGGGAGGGTGGGGGTGAGGGAGACGGGGAGGGGAGTAGGGGAGGGAGGGGGTGACGTAGACGGGGAGGGGTGTAGGGGAGGGAGGGGGTGACGGAGACGGGGAGGGGAGTAGGGGAGGGAGGGGGTGACGGAGACGGGGAGGGGTGTAGGGGAGGGAGGGGTGACGGAGACGGGGAGGGGTGTAGGGGAGGGAGGGGTGACGGAGTCGGGGAGGGGTGTAGAGGAGGAAGGGGGTGACGGAGACGAGGAGGGGTTTAGGGGAGAGAGGAGGTGAGGGAGACGGGGAGGGGTGTAGGGGAGGGAGGGGTGACGGAGACGGGGACAAGTGTAGGGGAGGGAGGGGGTGACGGAGACGGGGAGGGGTGTAGGGGAGGGAGGGGGTGACGGAGACGGGGAGGGGAGTAGGGGAGGGAGGGGGTGACGGAGACGGGGAGGGGTGTAGGGGAGGGAGGGGTGACGGAGTCGGGGAGGGGTGTAGAGGAGGGAGGGGGTGACGGAGACGGGGAGCAGTGTAGGGGAGGGAGGGGGTGACCGAGATGGGGATGCGTGTAGGGGAGGGAGGGGGTGACCGAGATGGGGATGCGTGTAGGGGAGGGAGGGGTGACGGAACCGGGGAGGGGTGTAGAGGAGGGAGGGGGTGACGGAGACGGGGAGGGATGTGGGGGAGGGAGGGGTGAGGGAGACAGGGAGGGGTGTAGGGAGTGAGGGGTGACGGAGTCGGGGAGGGGTGTAGGGGAGGGTGGGGGTGACGGAGACGGAGAGGGGTGTATGGGAGGGAGGGGGTGACGGAGACGGGGAGGGGTGTAGGGGAGGGAGGGGGTGACGGAACGGGGAGGGGTGTAGGGGAGTGAGGTGGTGACGGAGACGGGGAGGGGTGTAGGGGAGGGAGGGGGTGACGGAGACGGGGAGGGGTGTAGGGGAGGGAGGGGGTGAGGGAGACGGGGAGGGGAGTAGGGGAGGGAGGGTGTGACGGAGACGGGGTGTAGGGGAGAGAGGGGGTGACGGAGACGGGGAGGGTTGTA